>NC_089846.1:113350289-113545289 GCF_035609145.1 Eleutherodactylus coqui | reverse complement strand
ATCCTCATATCTATCTATCTCATATCTATCATATCTATCTATCTATCTGTCTCATATCTATCTATCTCATATCTATCTATCTATCTCATATCTATCTATCTATCTATCTATCTATCTATCTATCTATCTATCTCATATCTATCTATCTATCTATCTATCTATCTATCTCATATCTATCTATCTATCTATCTATCTATCTATCTATCTATCTATCTAGTCTCATGACCAGCACTTTGTAAGGTCCGGCTTCTCCTGGCTGATTCTATGGTTTTCCTTAGAGATAAGCGTCACCATGGAGATATCCTGGCGGCCACTCTTCGTCTGCTGCTGTATTGAAATGGAATGCTTGTTTAGCAGAGCTGAATATGCATCGTAATAGGGGAGCTGGCCAGCCGCTATATAATGTGAAGGCTGCATGTGTGGAGAACATATGCTATCTACTGATGTAATTGTAGAGTCCAGTGGGCCGGGCAGGTTTGGATGAAAGTGGGGGCAGCAGATGATTGTCCTATGCTTGCCCAGATATGGCAGATAGAGCGGTGTAGTAATTGGGCGAACAGAATATGACATCTTTCAATGCTCGAAGCTTCTTTAGGGCTCCCTCACACGATCCCTCATTCCCGCTCATGACGGGAGGACGTGATTGTGCTTTGAATGGATCCACGCTCCTTACTGAACTTTGTCCAGCTACCAGCCCTGTTCAGATTGGTGTAAGCACACCTGCACCATGTTTGAACAGGCAGGGTAGTCTAATTAGTAGGTGGGCCAGCCTAACTAGTCGACAGCACCCCTATATATAATTCTCTATGGCAGTCATTGTACTGTATTTGATTACATATTAACCCCTTAATGACCGCCAATACGCCTTTTTACGGCATACATCTTTTAAGGCAGAGGCTTGGCTGACTACTGACAGCCAAGCTCCTGCTTACCTGCCAGGAATAGATAAACTTCAGATCCTGGCGGGTTAACCACTTTCTTGCTTTACTTGTTGCCCACTGGCACCCCACAATGTAATCGAAAGGTACCAATAGGTTCTCATGGCAGACGGAAACCTGACAAAGGCCTCCATGTAACACAGTCTACTGGAGCTCACCTTTGGGGGTGTCAGGATGTCAGTCTCCCCTATGTGGCTGACTTCCAGTGGTGGACTACATCCTGTCAGTATATCAACATCCATCAGATCCCTCCTGGCAGCTGTCAGACTACTTCCCTCCCCACCAAAGCTCCATTCCATCTTGTTCCTCCATATGTACCCCATGATTAGAATGCTGCTGACAGAGTATTTCTGCTTTATTTAAGGATCCCGGGGTGTAATAATATAGAAGATGAGTCCATACAGTGATTAGCTGCAGAGTTATAAACCCCCCCTGACTCACACTGGCTGACTATAGTATATGCTTGCACTGTGTGCAGAATATACTAAGGGATGCAGCTTCACCCTGCTCTTCCCTGCTCCATCCTGTAGGAAGAAACCTAATCATCAACAGAAGGCAAGGAAAGCAGGGTGAAGCTGTGCCATGTAAGATACGCTGAGACTCTGCAATATAAGGTTAAAGGGGTTTTCCAGGACTTTACTGTTGATAACCTATCCTAAGGATAGGTCATCAACAGGGGCGTAACTATAGGGGATGCAGTTGCACCCGGGCCCAGGAGCCTTAGGGGGCTCATAAGGCCTATATTCTTCATATAGCGAGCCTAGTAATATGAATAAAGCATTATAGTTGGGGGCCCTGTTACAGGTTTTACATTGGGGCCCCAAATCGTCAAGTTACGCCTCTGGGGATGGATATAGATGAAGGATTGGGGGGGGGGGAGCTGAACCTTTGCACCCAGGCCCCTGAGCCCTTAGTTACACCACTGGTCAGCAGTTGATCAGCAGGGTTATGCTGCCAGAGGTTCCACACCTATCAGCTAATCGCCAGGTCCACTATCATTGCGAGCAGAGCTGGAAGCTGACAGTTCTGATGTGCTGGACCCCTGCTGATCAACTATTGATGACTAATTCCGAGCGTAGTTCACCAGTAGAAGTCTGAAAAAAACCCTTTAAAGCAACCCTCCAGTTTCAGGACCTAATTCTGCCTCAGGACCAGAGGAGGGCAGTATATTACCTGAAATTCTTCTCTGTCGCCCCACTGATCCTTTAATTCCAGGTCCCATTTTTAGCCGTCCAAGATGGCTGCTTCAATTTTGTAACTATGCGCTGTGCACAGTTTGGCCAGGGCTGCAAACTGCAAACTTGTCCCAGACACTTCCACTGCCTATGACCCAACTGAACTAGAGAGCAAGTAGCAGAGGGGACCTCCCACAGAGCTCCCGCCCACTGCAGCCCTCACATGGTCATACTACACGACGGATGATGGCGTTACTGCAGAGACTGACGCTAAACTGCAAAATGACACTTATTTTCCCAGCAATTACGGATGAAGAGGTGTGGTTCACCTTGAAATGTATCTAATCGCTGGCATTAGCCAATAAACAGAGAAATTGAGCTACTGCTACTGCCTATTTATACATTTCTTGGGTTGTGCCTTATTTCCCCATTTTTACTTTTTAATAATGATTACGACGCCAGCTTAATATGTAAAAAATATTCAGTTGAAACTCTTAGTACAATATGAAGTTATTCACATGGATGACAGGTTAATAGAAATGCAGTGCCCCAGACTAAATGTCACTGGTGCCACAATGGCCTACATTTAAAGGGAATCTTTGGCCATAACTTCCCCTCCGAACTACTATAACTAGAGATGAGCGAGCGTACTCGCTAAGGCAAACTACTCGAGTAGTGCCTTATGCGAGTACCTGCCTGCTGGTCTCAAAAGATTCGGGTGCCAACGGGGAGCTGCGGGGAGAGCGGGGAGGAACGAAGGGGAAATCTCTCTCTCACTCTCTCCCCCCCGCTCCCCCCTGCTCACTCCCGCAACTCACCGCTCTCCCCCGCCGGCACCTGAATCTTTAGAGACGAGCGGGCAGGTACTTGCATAAGGCACTACTCGCTCGAGTAGTTTGCCTTAGTGAGTACTCTATCTATAACTCTATAAACTACTATAATGCATGGATAACTGAAGAGACCAAATATGTAATTCTTATCTCTGAACTCACTTTCACTCCCCTCCAGCAAGACTGTAAACAGATCAAGCTTTAAGGCCTATTTAGACACAACGATTATTGCTCAAAATTAGCTCAAAAGCCCTCTTTTTGAGCAAACACTGTTGCATCTAAACGCCTGCTTATCGTGCACTTTTCATGCACTGTTCATTATTTGCTCACTTCTAGTTTTCTAGAAATTACCGATGACTCTTAGCAGCGGCGCAGGTTAATATCTCAGCCAGCAGCGCTGATAAGAGTCTCTCAACTGGTATCCTGCTGGCAGATCTCAGCGGGACACCAGCCGAAAGCACAGAGAACAATGCAGCAGTTTGCATATACAAAACTGCTGCATTGTTCTCATAGGGATTGCGGCATTGTCCGGCTCCTCCTGCTTTAAGTCTTTAGTATCTAATTAGCTACTTAGAGTTATGTAAAGATGATCGCTCAAAACTGTCACTCAAATTGTTGTTTGAGTGATTATTGAACGATCATCTTTCAGTGTAAATGGGCCCTAAGCTAGTGAAGCATTCAGGAGTCCTACTATCCTGTTTATCAGAGCTTAGGAGTCCTAGGACTGCATTCTGATACAGAGCATAGACCATTTGCAGGCTTACTGTGAGGAAGTGAAAAAGTGTTCAATGAAAATAAGTACATCTTTAGTTTCTGCATCTCTTCAATTATCCATGCATTCTAGTAGTTCAAGGGGGTTTCCATGATGGCAGATTCTTTTCAGAGGGAACCTATCACCTGCCTAAAGCACTATAAACTGACTTTGGTGCTGATAGGGCAGGTGACAGGGAGCCGGGTGCTGTATTTTTCATACTCATCCGCATCCTGGATTCCGCAGTGCCCGCCTATAAAGTTTGCCCTCTCCTATATAAGTCGATGGGAGAGCGCACATGATTAAAAAGACGTATATTTCCCAAAACGGTACTAATAAAAACTGCAAAGAAAACGCCATTCAAAATCACCTTAGGGCTCCTTCCCACGGACGGATTTCCGCCGCGTTGCCCGCAGCTATTAGGTTCTATTGAACCTAATAGCACAATGCTTACGGTGCGGAGTTCCACCGCGCAATTCCGCACCGTAAAACCACCCGTCCTCACCCACGGCATGCTCTATTTGCCGCGGGTGTACACGCGGACGGCTTCCATTGCAGTCAATGGAAGCCGTTCGTCACGGTATCTTCCGCTGTAGCACAGCGGAAGATAGCGTGAAACCGCTTCCCCGCCTACCGCGTCATGTAACGCTGTGGGCATGTCATATGACGCGGCCGGCGCGTCACGCACTCTATTGTGCATGCGTGCCGAAGCGTCATGCGGGACCTGGGACGGCGGATCCGCAGGTAAGTATTGAGGTCTCTGGGGGGGCGCCGTGACCGGCACCGCCACAGAATTCCGCGGCGGAACCCGGTAGGACGTGTGAAGCCGGCCTTAAGCCTAATGAAAAAATGTAAAAGCTATGGGGATCAGAATATGGCAACGGAAAGCAATTTTTGTTTAAAAAAATGTAATTATCTTTAAAAGTAGAAAAATGTAAAAAAAACGACATAAATTTGGTAGCACCGTAATCGTACGATTTAAAAAATACAGCTTGTACGGCAAAAACACTAACCTACATATGGCTATATCAATGCAAAAATTGAAAAGCCATTGCTTTCGGAAGGCGGGGATGAAAAAGAGAAAATAAAAATATGAACAATCTTTGGTCCTGAAGGCGTTAATGTGTTCATTGTAGTACAGCATATATAAAGTATATATACAGAACCTACAGATGTTTCCCCAGTGCCCAATGTATCATGGAGAATTGGAGCATTTAATAAGGGCTCAGAATATATCTCAGCCATGGGAGTTTTACTGCTCTTGAGACGTCTCGAAAATTGTTTCCGAGTTCTATAAGGAAACCTTGAGTTCTCCGCCTCGGTCTGTATACAGAACTATGTCACATATTACATTGTTCTTTCCAGGAAACGTTTTGCTTTTAACTTTGGAGATTAGAAGCCTCTGGGCTGGATTATCTTCAGCTATAGAGTTGGCTAAATATGCCTTAGACAGCATTAAACGCTTGCGCTGAATGTTGGAACACCACTTAGGGGCTTGGCATATAATGCCTATTCTCTCCAGGAGGTCCACATTCCTCTGCAATTGATGGAGAGAGCACATCACTTAGAAAGCATTTATGGCTCATTTTACACGCATACAGTTGTTTTAAGGAAAAAAAATATCAAAAGCGGTAATGCCAATGGCATAACTTCTGCGGACCGGGAATATTCCGCTAGATTTTAACCTCATTTCCCATCTATACGTGTTATATAAATGATAGAAATGCGACAGTCTTGTAAAGTTAACACCAATGCCAAGCTCAGTGCCAAGAGTAAGGGATACGTCAAACACTTCTGCATCATTTATTATAGATCTGTTCTGTGTGCAGCTTACCTCCCAGCTCATTTTAGTATATTCTAATATAGGATGCTCATGAATCACTTAAAGGATAAGGCATCTTCTTGACATTAAAGGGAACCTGTTAGTGGTTTAAACCCTATTAAACAACTACAGGGTGAGACTACTGATGAACAGTTCTTTCCTAAAATGTTTGTTAGGCTGCTTTCGTATCTGTTTTTCGGGGAGGAGGAAAGGGGAAATTCCCTGGTTGGACGGGTCGGTCTTATGATGGAACCAGACAGCGCAGAACTGACCCCATTGACTATAATGGGATCCATTCAGTTTCCGTTCAGCTGGACGGCATTATACGAGGAGAAAAAGCGCTATTTCTTCTGGTATTTTGTGGCGGATCTGCAATGGAAGTTCCAACACAGATGTGAAGGCAGCCTTACTGTTCCGCTTTCAAACACACCTGCCAAAAAATTCTTTAAAACTTTCCCGCACTGCATGCTAATGTCGGTGGTCCATCTGGTGTGCGGGCCTGGACCGTCTCTTCTGGATGGAGGTTTTTACTTAAACCCATCCACCTAGGCTGTAGCTGTGTACGTCATCCACGGAGCACTTTGAACTTTTGCGCATGCGCTGGAAGTTTGCAAACCACAGCATGCGCAGATGAGAATAAGGGATTTATGATTTGTGCATATGCACGTCTGTAAACGTCTGTAGTATGCGTAAAAGTTCAAGGTGCTCTGTAGATGGCGTACGCAGCAAAAGCCAAGGTGGGCGGGTTTGTGCAAAAAGCTCCGGCCAGAAGAGATGGTCCATGCCCGCCCAACAGACTAGACCATGCGGCGCGGGAAAGTTTTAAAGACTTTATTTGCAGGTATGTTTAGAAATGGAACAGTAACAAACTTACTCAAGGAAAGAACTGTTCACCAGTAGTCCGCCCCAGTAGTCTGTTTAGTAGGGTTAAAGCCACTGATAGGTTCCCTTTAAAGCGATCCTTCGGGCCTCAACAAACAAAGATGGCCGCATCACTTCTCGGACTGCACACTATACATTACTATGCCTTGGCAGCCTAAGACATTACATGCTGTTCTGACTGGCCAGCGCTGCTGAAATGGGCAGAAGTGGCCAATCACATGTAGTTTCTGAGAGTAATGAAAATATCATAAACAGTATATTAAAGGGAGCCTATCATGCCCTTTAAGCCCCATAAACTATGCTATCAGGCTAGTTTCCAAGAGGTAATCGCGATTTTGCCGCAATAAAAATTGCGGCAAAATCACATATTGTTTCCCACGATTTTTGAGTGTCTGCCCTGCTTTTTCTCATAAAACCATGGCTGACGCTCACAATTTTCTTGCACATTTTTATTGCGCGGTTTTGCAGTGAAAGTCAATAGGACTTTCTAATTTTAAAATCGCATCACAAGTTTGTGAAACCACCCTCAAAGGTATGAGAATGGGGAGTCTGGGGAGCTGTGTTCTATACTCACCGGGTGCCCCACTCATGCTGTGTCCCCGCAAAGTTGGTGGATGTGCAGAATTTGATGCTTTTCAGGCGGCTCCATGCGCATTCATCTCTGCGGGAGACACATGGACAGAGCTGTCTGAGTCAAGCTGTGTACGCACACCAACTTTGAAGGGGCACAGCAGAGGAGCGCAGGAACAGGGCGCCCAGTGGGTATGAAACACAACTCTCCGCTTCCCCATTGCCTCACCTTTGTGCCCTGTAACATAGTTTATGGAGCTCACAGGTGATGACAGGCTCCCATTCTTGGAATTCTGCATACTTTCTATATTGGATCACTTTCATAGAACGCATGAGATGATTGATGAAGGAGGTAGAAATAAACTTCATAATGATTCAGTAATGTTTAAAAGGGTATTCTCCTCTCAGACTTTAATGGCACATCTGCAGGACAAGCCGTGAAATTCTGATAGGTGTGGGTCCCACCTCTGAGATCCCACGCAGATTTTAAGGTAGGGCCTTGCAGGAATTCTGCCTTCCAATAGGTGGTGCGGTAGAGGCAGTGTTCCATCTTCCCACTTCTTGGACCACCATCGCTAGCGGGGTGCTACCGGGTTCAGTATTAGGCCCCATTCTGTTAAATATATTTATCAACGACCTGATAGAGGGGCTGCACAGTAAAGTATCAATATTTGCCGATGACACAAAATTATACAATATAATCAATGCAACGGAGGACAATGTACGGCTACAAATGGACCTGGATAAAATGGGGGCTTGGGCAGAAAAATGGCAAATGAAGTTCAATATTGGTAAATGTAAGGTTATGCCCATGGGCAGGAGAAACGGATGTCACCAATATACACTAAATGGGGCACTGCTAGGGAAAAGGGATATGGAAAAAGACCTGGGGATACTAGTGGATTGTAGATTAAACTGGAGTAACCAATGCCAGTCAGCTGCTGCAAAAGCTAATAACGTCTTGGGGTTTATTAAAAGAGGTATAGGGGCGAGGGGTGAGAACATTATTCTACCGCTATATAAGGCACTCGTCAGGCCTCACATGGAATACTGCGCACAGTTCTGGTCACCGGTGCTCAGGAACGATGTTACAGTGCTTGAGGGGGTTCAAAGAAGGGCAACTAAACTAATATATGGAATGACGGGACTGGAATACCCAGAGAGGCTATCCAAATTGGGATTATTCACCCTGGAAAAAAGACGGCTAAAGGGTGATCAAATAACTATGTATAAATACATGAGGGGACGATACAAGGATCTCTCCCGTGATCTGTTTACACCCAGGGCTGCGACGGTAACAAGAGGGCATCCGCTATGTTTAGAGGAAAGCAGGTTTCATCACCAACACAGAAAAGGGTTTTTTACTGTAAGAGCAGTGAGACTGTGGAACTCTCTGCCTGAGGACGTGGTGATGGCAAAATCCATAGAGGAGTTTAAAAGGGGACTTGATGTTTTTCTAGAGGGGAAGGATATTACAGGATATAAATCTTAGGTCAATTGTTAATCCGGGTATACAGGCAGGTAGGAACTATTAGCGGTTGATCCAGGGAATAGTCTGATTGCCATTATGGAGTCGGGAAGGAATTTCCCCCCAAATGGGCTAATTGGCTTCTGCCTCTTGGGGTTTTTGCGTTCCTCTGGATCAACAACATAGGAGGATAAACAGGCTGGACTAAATGGACATTGTCTTCATTCAGCCTTACATACTATGTTACTTAATGGCGCCTCTTTTGTCTCTTATCCTCCTTTGTAATTTCTTCCTGAGATGCTCACGCTTGCTCAGGAATATAGGTTGGATGCAAGGTTTTTCCATGAGGCTTTGGACACCAATTATAGATTTTGATACTGCGGAGGAATGTAACTATTTGGCATTTAATCACATAGGCGCCTACCGTTCCGTTGTCATTAGAGCAAGTTTCTTAAAAGTTTACACACAGGTAATTATCTCATAGACTGCTACAGTTTTGAAGTTTTCTTTACATCGTGTCTCATAACATTGCGGAGTTACCTTACTTCATCTGGAGTAATTGCTTTTCGACGGTGTCTTAATATAGGATCAGTCACTTTGCAAAACTAAATACTTTTATCTGACGAAGATCAAAGACTCAGCATATTCCTTAGAATTTACTTAAAAAAGAATTTATAGTTTGCTGAATAGCAGAGAGCGGATTTTATTAAGCAGATTTCCCTGAATTGTGTATTAAAGGGTCACCCAAATGATGAGCCCTAATTTAATGTATAAAGTCAGGTCAGAGTGACTTTGTTGTAGAGATTAGCTACACTGGACCTCGAATCATGTTGTAACCATTAAAAAAAGAGCAGTTTGGGATTACCTTCTGCCATTAGGATCCGTTCACATCTACTTCTTGGTTTCTTTGTATACGGAGGCAGTACTGAATCTGTTGCACGACACCAAAGGCGTCAGACGCACCCCATGGACCTATAATGGGATCCGTTGGTTTCTACCGTGTTTCCCCGAAAATAAGACAGTGTCTTATATTAAGTTTTGTTCAAAAAGGTTTAACTTTTTTACATGTATAGCTGCCTGGACACTATTTAAATTGACTTTTTTAATTAACTGTTAGCAGGTCTTAATTTTGGAGTAGGGCTTATATTTCAAGCATCCTCAAAAAGCCTGAAAAATCATTTTGCATCCTCAAAAATTCTGGGAAATCATGCTATGTCTTATTTTCAGGGTATGTCTTATTTTCAGGGAAACAGGGTAGCATGGGGTCCTTTGCTGAGATGAGAAAAATCGCACTGCATCCAGAGTTACTTCTCCTTTCAAGTCTGCCAATATGTGAGGAATTAACTATTATTACAATGGAAATTCTTTAACCATTGTGAATGCAGCCATATTCAGGTCTCCTTAGCCATTACACATCTGCGTTGCTCAAATTTCAAGTGAATTACTTATTTAAGCAGTCGTAGAAGGAGAATTTAGAATAGCACCCAAGAAGTGCTAAATAAATAATGACTACAATAGTTTCATTATGATTTCTTAAAGCGTTTCTCCAGTCCTGGAGAAACAAATATGGCGGTACTGCTACTCTGGCTTTGCCCCTTAAAGACCAAGCACTGCAAATTTACGGCATTTGGTCCTGGACTTTAGGCTGGATTCAGACGAACGTATATCGGCTGGGTTTTCACGCCGAGCCGATATATGGTGTCCTCATCTGCAGGGGGGGAGGCTGGAAGAGCCAGGAGCAGTTTTCTAAGCTCCCGCCCCCTCTCTGCCTCCTCTCCGCTGCTCTGCACTATTTGCAATGGGGAGAGGCAGGACGGGGGTGGGGCTAATTCTCAGAACTTTTATTTAATAATAATAACTAAAACTTTGTTCCTTTTTTTACACTTTCTTTCAGTCCCCAGGGGGGACAACAACCAGCGATACTTTGATCGCTCCTGCAGTATGACGTAATGCTATAGCATTACGTCATACTGCTTTTTCACAGGCAGCCTATGAAGCCACCCCACGGGGATGGCTTGATAGGCAGTCTGCTAAGGCAGCCCTGGGGCCTTTCATTAGGCCCCCGGCTGCCATGACACCTGCATGGCTCCCCCGATCACACCACGAGGGGGCCGTACGGGACCCCCGAACATTGTTCGGGGGATTTAAATGCCGCTGTTAGAATTGACAGGGGCATTTAAAGGGTTAATAGCCACGATCGGCCGCGGCTATTGCCTGCTGGTGTCAGCTGTAATAAACAGCTGACGCCCACACTGTATGGATCGAAAGGTTGCTTTAAAGGCTTAAGCAGACGAGTGCATGTGCAAATACGCTCACTGCTGCTTTTTTTTTTTTTACCATTTCAATTTCCTGCTATTGCGCACGGCAAAAGAAAGCAGAAAGATAGGTCCTGCCCTAAGTGCGAGAGAGAGAGGGCCAGACCTATCTTTTCTTGAGCAAGAAACATGCTAGTCAAAATGAAAGTATTGATTTTCATACCCGCAAAACGTGACAAAATCACGGTCATATGTTTAAGCCCTAAAGCACATCCTAGAATTGCTAACTTTGCTACATGACTTAACCTCTGTTCACACTAGTGTCATGGCTTCCATTACAGCTATGCCAGAACTACACTTCCAACGTTTATTTCCTTAGGAGAGTATGGATCCAGCATTACGTTTTCGTGCTCCCATAATGGAAAAGGAAAACAGAAAGCCGGACGTTAATATGAACAGAGCCTTAGGCTAGGTTCACATGGGGCGGATTTGCTGCGGATTTTCCCTGCAGCCACTAATCCCGAGATTAGCCAGCCATGTGGACAAGAATTTGCAAAAATCTTATCCACACAGGGCGGCCAATCCGTAGCGGCAAAGCCGGGCGGAACCGGCGTTGTGGCGCAGATTTAGAAGATGCAGCATGTCTATTTTTTTTTCCGCTGCAGCCCCGCTCCTCTCTATGGGGAAAGAAAGCAGCAGCAGAATGCCGGCGAACGAACGGCTCCAAAACCTGCTGCGAAATGCCACGGGTTTTGAAGCTGCGCCTTTCCCGTGGAATTTTTTCGGTGCACCCAAACCGCTGGGAATTCTGCTGGAAATCCGCCTCATGTGAACCCAACCTTACAGTTTTAGACATTTGAGGGTCTGTCTCTTTTGGTGCCAAATGGACAGCTTCACCATCGAATGTGTAAATGTCACAAAGGTGTAACATATATGTGGATGTATATTTCCCCAAGATTACTCTCCTATATGCAGCAACTGGGAGAGTATCACTTGTTGGCTGATTATCTAAGTCAGTCAGTGGTTGGATATTGAAGGAGCAGCTAGGGTAACACCGGCAGCTCTACTTGGGGACACAGAAAGCTGCTCTGTGTGTCTCACATGAAGTGTGAGTATGGTTGCTAAAATCTGTTGTGTTGCAAGCTGGTTGCAAGAAGCTCCCCATCTGGTAGAGAGGGATCTACTGTGTATTTGTTCTGGACAGCCAACGTATTTCTTTTGTTCCCGCTGTGTTTTGATTTGTTTACTTACAATCATGCTAATAAAGCCGACCAAATGTCAGTTTAAAACCTATTTCTGGCTACTGACTTTTGAGTCTGATGAAAGAGATATGTGTCCTTTGACCACAGCAAAGGCGATCCCAAGCTAATCCTATTACACCTGGTATCCAATGGTATGTGTTCAAGTCCATTGAGTTAAATAGTTGTGTGCTCCAATGTGTCATGTGTTCAATAAATATGTATATTTTAGAGAAATGTTGATTCAGTACTACAATATTTGTGCATAGCTTCTTCAAATGTGAAGATCACGTTAACCCTTTCCAATCCAATTTGTAGCCTGGTTTTCCTAGGGGGCTTACTTTTTTGTGCCGTAATACAATGGCGCTATCTGCTGGCTAAAGCCAGTACTGCAGTCTTATTTTTGGGGTATGCCTTATTTTCAGGGAAACAGGGTATATATAGTAAATAGTAACAGGACTCATCTGCACATAGGGCAAACCAGAGAAAGAACAGTTGTGGCATGTAACAAAGTGTAACATGTGAGCCCAAAGTCTATGAAAACATATGAGGCTTGCCCTTTTACATTTGACTTGAGTGCTCTTCACTATGTTGCATCTATTGGAAATGTTGCATTGCAAGCGGACCATGAAATAGCAATGTATTGATCATGCCAAGGACTGCCTTGTATCTGACTTGTATTTGTCATAGCAATGAACAAACACTGAGGGCAGCTTGAATCCATTCATTTCCATTGTGATAAGTTGTGACTATTCTTGTTCGAAGTCCATACATTTTAATTGTGCTATACGTTACTATAAGTTGGTTCATTCTATATTCATCATTTATTAGAATTATCATCATTCTAAAAAGAAATACCGCGACTTCCTGAGGAATATTAGGAAACAATTATCTTAGGATAGAAAGGTAGAACTTCCCACAGGAAATGGTATGTTCCATTTCACTAACACACAGAACTATCTCACTTATCAGGTTCATCCACTCATTGGAAACACCCGGTTGGTCACCTCCCTGGCAGGAAAATATTATATAGACAGTATGCCTTTTTCCATAATCACCTACATTAAAGGGGTCAGTTTGGATTTACTGGCCAAAATATGCAAGAGTGAAACATATAGCTGTTGGCCAAAAGTTCTGTATGTGAACATCACTTTTGCTAACAGGTGCATAATAGAGATGAGCGAGTATACTCGCTAAAGGAAATTGCTCGAGCGAGCATTGCCCTTAGCGAGTACCTGCCCGCTCGAGACGGAAGGTTTGGGTGCCGGCGCGGGGGAGCGGTGAGTAGCGGCTGTCAGCAGGAGGAAGCGGGGGGGGGGAGAGAGGGAGAGAGAGATCTCCCCTCCGTTCCGCCCCACTCTCCCCCGCAGCTCCCTGCCCACCGCCGGCACCCAAACCTTTCGTCTTGAGCGGGCAGGTACTCACTAAAGGCAATGCTCGCTCGAGGAATTATCTTTAGCGAGTATACTCGCTCATCTCTAGTGCATAACATAAAGCATAAAGATGTTAGATTTCCTAATGGAGCAGTAGTATGCATTATGCACAATAAAGCAGAGCCTTTCGATATGCCATTGTCATAGGAAGCCACTTTTCCAAGATTCCGCCTTGCTAAAGCTGCCCAGGTCATCTGTTTGTTCTGTAGCGGAAATGTATCATTGTGACAGTAGGCCCCACAAAGTGGCACAATGACAAGTGGGGCTGGCTGCATAGCTTTATAGTCATGTCCTAGCTGACTCCATTGTCGTTTTAATTTTTTTTTCTAGACCCCTTATTCACCTGCACTGTGAGGCTGGATTCACACGACCGTATATCGGCTTGGTTTTCACGCCCAGCCGATATACGGTGTCCTCATCTGCAGGGGGGGTAGGATGGAAGAGTGAGGAGCAGGAACTGAGCTCCCGCCCCCTCTCTGCCTCCTCTCCGCCCCTCTGCATTATTTGCAATGAAAGGAGGCGAGACAGGGGTGGGGCTAAGTTAAAAGCATCGCTGATGCTCACAAAACGCAGTGAATAAAGATGCAATTTTCTTGCAGCAAAATGGCGATTGCCCGTGTGGAGCGAGCCTCACATACAAAGCCAGATAGTAGCCTACTTTCAAGACAGTAGTCTTCATCACTCAATGGATTACATCATGTTTGATTGACAGTTAGAAAAAAAAGCACATGGAGTCAGCAGGGATATGGCTGTAAAGGTATACAGCCCGCCTCGCTTATTAGAGTACCTCATAGGTCCCTAGGCCACCTGTCCACGGGCATTGCCTTTTCCTGCAGCGGATTTCCGCCGCGGGAGAACACTAAAGTCACCACAATTTTCCGCGATGATCCTATCATTAAAGATGAGTTCATAACGGAAAATCTAGACGGATTTCTGCTCATGCGTGCGGATTATTGCCATGGATAATGCAATGATATATCGGCCGTGGACAGGAGGTAAGTGTTGAAACTAGAGATGAGCGAGTATACTCACTAAGGCACATTACTCGAGCGAGTAGTGCCTTAGCCGAGTATCTCCCCGCTCGTCTCTAAAGATTCGGGGGGCGGCGAGGGAGAGCAGGGAGGAATGGAGGGGAGATTTCTCTCCCCCCTGCTCCCCGCCGCAACTCACCTGTCACCCGCGCCGGCCCCCGAATCTTTAGAGACGAGCGGGGAGATACTCGGCTAAGGCACTACTCGCTCGAGTAATGTGCCTTAGCGAGTATACTCGCTCATCTCTAGTTGAAACACATACCATGTAAAAAATGTATGTCCTCATTTGAAACACTATATACGTTTCTAACAGTCTTTGTTACCAGAATAGCTTCATCTGGTGCTTCATAGATTGGGTTTCTATGGCTCAGCACTCCAGTCTGAGATTGCTTGTGGAAATATGTTATCTGGAGGGATGAATCCCATTTCTCCACCTGGCAGTCTGGTATACAAATCTTGGTTTGGCAGAGGCCAGAAGAACATTTCTTGGTCAAAGACATAATAACCACTGAGAAGTTTGTGACGGAGGAATAATGACTTTGGGCTGTCTTCTCCACTTTCAGCTGAGACCCTTTGTTCCAACAGTGAGAAATTGCCTTGATGTCGCATACAATAATATTCTAAGGAACTACAGCCTTCTAATTTGTAACAGCTTAGAATGGAAAGACATGACCAACATGTACAGAACCCTGACCTCAAGCCCACTGAATGCTTTAGGTAAAGATTCGAATGGCAACTGTCACCCAAGTCTGGCCTCAGCACCCAAGGAAGCTGCGCAAGTGCAGGGGACCACTGTGCCTGGGGGGGCACAGTGCACAGGGGTCCAAGGGGGAGAAGGCTCACGGACTAAATTTTATTTAGGATCCTGCAGACGGCTGGGTCGGATCCCGCTGCAAGAATTCTCGCAGCTGGATGTGGTCCTGTGCCCCTGCAGCTTACCAGCTCCCGGCGTCTTCATTCTCTGCGAGACCCGTACAGAAATAGAACATGCCTAGGATTGCGTTATCTAAAATCCAGCCGCAGAATTTCTGCCCGTGTGCAGGGGGCCTTAGTCTGAAAAGTTAAAGTCCATACTCGCCTCCCTTGTTGCTCCCTGACAGCTGCAGTTGGCACCTCTGTCCCTGTTGATTTCTGGGTTGTGCGATCATGTAACACACATAATTGCTGCGGACATTCTATGGCCTCAGTAAGGGATTGCCTACAGCGTTCGTGTGTATCACATGATCATACAACCTAAAGGCAGCGGGGACAGAGGTGCCAACTGCAGCTGCCGGGTGAGTATGGACATTATTTTAGAACATATTTATAAGGGGACACATGACATGTAAAGGGGGCAAAATGAAATATATTGTGTTTTGGCATGTCCTGTATTGTGACATAATAATAAAAAGGTAAACTATCACAAAGAGTGTTTGACAAGACAAAGCCCACAGATTACTGCATACCAAATGTCAGCCGGGAGAAGGGATCCTTAAAGGGCTGTCTGGGATATTTAAACACTTTTAGTAAGTGCAGGAAATATGCTAAAATAAAAAATGCTCTACTCACCTGTTTGATTCCCCTGCCGACTCAGCATTGCCATTTTGTTCTTCCCCACCGGGCTTTGCTTACATGGCTGCAGTGGTCACTAGGGTATATTGGCACATCACCGCCGAGGCCATATGAATAACACCTGGGAGGGAAGACCAGAACAATGGCATTGGCGCAGTGGGGGAGCAAACTGGTAAGTATAGCTTTTTTTGTTATTTTCCTACATTTCCTGCACTTTCAAAAATGTTTAAATATCTCTGACAACCCATTTATAAACATGTCTATCATTCTCAACACTTTCAAATGAATACAAATACCCATATTCACTTGATATCCAACACCAGTCTTATGGACAGGAGCCGACAGAGGCGGGAGGTTTCTAATAGGGCTGATAACCTTTGCCTTTGAAAAAAGGCCACAAAGTGGTTTACTACCACTTTCCATGAAAATAAGACCCCGTCTTATATTATGGCTTGTTTTACTTACCTAGCCGTCGCATTCCGGGTCTCTCCCGCTGGTCTCCGAGGATCCATAGCTCTGCCGCGTGTCCTGCACCCCTTAGCTGCCAATAGAACATCACTTGCTGGTCATGGGTTTTATAAATCAAGCCTCCAGGAAGCAATAGCTCTGATTGGTTCATCGAGAGCTGCTCTAAGCCGATCAATGTAGCCCTTGCTGAACCAACATAACAGCTGTGATTGGTTGAGAGCAGCACTTGCTGAACTAATCAGAGCCATCGCTTCCTGGAGGCGGGATTTATGAATCCCGCAACCAGCAAGTGATGTTCTGTTGGCGGCTGAGGAGATACAAGGCAAAGCAAGGCTGGAGATGGAGCAAACTAGAAGGAGACTGACTAGCAACTAGCACTGACTGAGACAGGCTGACTAGATGCAAGCAGAACCAATAACTGGCAGTGAGCTCAGGTCACTGCCAGCCTTATAAACGAAAGACTCCGCCCTGGGGTGGAGAGTGGGAGGAGCCAGCTCCCCCACTACTGCACAAGAGAGGTGGAGGAGTACGGGCGGACACGCCCACGCCGCCGCACACCAGCCGCTCCACGTCGCCGGGAGAGCCCCAACGTCAGGGATCCAGAACGCCGGAGCCGACGCCGGGGTGGCACGCACTGACCGCGGGACCCTGCGCCGCCCTGCATGGTAACATAGTGTTCCACAAGCCTTTATTCTTAAGAAGTGTTACATAACAACCAGTCGGTCAGACGCTAGACCGACTGGTTGTTATGTAACACTTCTTAAAGGGGTTGTCCCGCGAAAGCAAGTGGGGTTATACACTTCTGTATGGCCATATTAATGCACTTTGTAATGTACATTGTGCATTAATTATGAGCCATACAGAAGTTATTCACTTACCTGTTCCATTGCTAGCGTCCTCGTCTCCATGGTGCCGTCTAATTTCAGCGTCTAATCGCCCGATTAGACGCGCTTGCGCAGTCCGGTCTTCTCCCTTCTGAATGGGGCCGCTCGTGCCGGAGAGCTGCTCCTTGTAGCTCCGCCCCATCACGTGTGCCGATTCCAGCCAATCAGGAGGCTGGAATCGGCAATGGAGCGCACAGAGCCCACGGTGCACCATGGGAGAAGACCCGCGGTGCATCGTGGGTGAAGATCCCGGCGGCCATCTTACTAAGGTAAGTAAGAAGTCGCGGGAGCGCGGGGATTCGGGTAAGTACTGGACGTTTTGTTTTTTTTACCCCTGCATCGGGTTTGTCTCGCGCCGAACGGGGGTGCTATTGAAAAAAAAAAAAAACCCGTTTCGGCGCGGGACAACCCCTTTAAGAATAAAGGCTTGTGGAACACTACTTCTGTAAGGACAGCATTACCTTTACTTACCTAACCATGTATAGTTGTTACTGTATGCTAAGATGTGTTTATAATGACATATAGATATACTCTTAGGAATTGGGCTACATTGGGCCCACTGAGGCGGTCTGAAAACCCTGTGTGCCGGGACGCTGCTGCAAGTGTTGGGTTCATCCTGGTCATGTATTCCTGGTCATCCTCCATGTATTACTATGGTGAAATCTGAGTGATGTGCACAGTCAAATGCCCGTCCATCTGTAGACATTTTATGGACGATAGAGCTGACTGAGTCCAGGAGGCTGGCCGAGTGTGTGGGGGAGGGGCACAGCTTCAATAATACAGAATAAGACACTACATATAAATACTAGATTATTAAGTGGAAAATAAAGAGATTTAACATAGTTTTTAAAAACAAGATTGGTTATAAAGTGTCTGACTACTTTACATTTGTGAGATAGATACGGTAGAAGGTGGGTCCTCAGAATTAATTCTTCTGCTGTCCTCCATTGAACTTGTGTTGGGAGTAGTGTTAGGGTCCATGTCTGTTGTCTTATGTTCTGTATATTGGATTGTGATTGTGTGCATGACCTGTTCTCTCCCTCCTCTCCCTTTTGCAGTCTGGCTGTCTTTGAGCGCCTCCTGGGGATCCAGCTACCCATCCCTACCGGATTCCCTACAGATTTAGATCTGGGGCCAAGAGGGAAAAGTTGTGTTGTATGTAGGGAGGCAATTGGGGGTATTTATTTGTTGCCGGCCATACTAATAGCCAGTAAAAAATAATTGTCAGCTGTACACATCACAGACACCAGGAGGAGAGGTCAGAGGTCACAGCTCTGATTACGATGGCCATATAGGAGCTAGAGAGAGAAATACTATATTCCGTAGATTGAGGGTGTGGAAGGCACAGAGGGGGCCTTATTACTATTGAAGCCACTAATGGAGTCACTAATTACTATTTTGGTCACAACTGGGACATTATTACTACTGGGGGCACCATTAGTATTGGAGACACTACTGGGGGCACTATATTAGGGCCACTAATGGAGGCACTATTACTATGGGAGCCACTACTGGGGGCACAATAACTCATTGCAGCCACTAGAATAGCTGATGTGAAAACTTATGTTGTGATAAGCCACACCGCTAGCCACACACCCTTTCTTCTTGGCCAGTATTGTTTTGTGACAAAGGTGGCAACCCTAGTTATAGGGACTGGGTTGTATATGTTATAATAGCTGTGTCCTATATAATATAGCAGCCAGTCCCACAACAATCATGTATAACACAACTGATATTATTATATAGCATACAGATGTTAAGTTGTGTTATATATCGTTGTGCGGTTGGGTACTATATTATATAGCGCACAGCTATTACAACCTATGTAACACACAGCCTGGTAACAATCATGAATTATAGAACATATCAGATATACATATTGTGAGGGTATATTTACATGGGAGATATTCTCATGTGAATTCCATACAATTATAATATGAAAAGAACTCTCACAGGAAAAGAACGGATTCATTCGAAAGGGTTCATGCATGCGAGCAATTTTTGTTTTTCTGACTGATGGTCCAAGATAGAAAAATTGCAGCATGTCTTATATTTGGGATATTTCTCTTTCAAAAAATCACCCATTACTTCCTATGGCAGTGGAAAAAAACACATCACACTCGAATGCAATGCATTTTTGTGATGCGTTTTTTTACCATTTTAGGTCCGCTTCAGACGAGCGTACACCAAAATACGCTCGCCTCAACGCAATGTATTTGAGTAGTGAACCAGGTTGATTTGTGCGCGTGTCTATGCATAGTGCTGTACATTTTTGCACATGTAGGCCCTGATCATATGCGCACGCAACACAACCCAACCCTGATTTAAAAGACTATTTATCCTAATGAGCTCCAGATATGTTCTTTTCCCTGTGGTTATGGGCAGTATATTACGCCTCCCTCTGCGTATTGCGTGCACATTCGGACACCTCCCATAGACTTCTATGGGGCCCTTTGATGTGCAAATACGCAGAAAGATCAAGCAGGTCCTATCTTTTCCCAGCCTAACGTTGTCCAGATGTGTTCATTTTTTTCAGAATATTGTGCAGCATATTGCACTTTAGCACACATATTGGATGCAAATTTGCGCACCACGTACACTTTTTATGGGACCCTGGGTGCACAAATATGCAGGAAAGTAGAGTAGGACCTACTTTCATGCCCATGACAACGAACCCATTGACATCAACGGGGCTCTATTCTCTATGCATGGTGCGTGCTTATATTACACGCTCATAAACATGTGCGGGTATTAGTGTATCTTGACGCCACCAGGTATTCCTGGTGGAGCCAAGATTGACATGGGGGTGACGCCCCCTGGACCTGATTGGATGACAGTCTGTGGAGTGGCAGGTCCTGCAAGGCCAGTAAAAATTTTGCTAAGAAGCATACAGTGGCAGACTGCACTGCAGCCACTAACCCCCCCGGATCAAGTGACTTACCCAGCTGCCCCCCTTCTCTGAGAGTGGAAAAGCTGGGCGCCGTTGGAAACATGGAGGGAAAACTCAAACTTGATTACTTACTCTGGAGCCGGCGTCACACACCACTGCCGGCGGGCTGGAGGGAGTTGCGGCAGAAAACAGACAAGTGAGCGGCCGGTGGCAGACAGCTCTGATGCGCCCAACCGAACAGACAACAGTGCCACTGGGACAATCTATCCACACAGTATGCTGCTAGAACCTATCTGCCTTGAGCCAATCAGGAGCTAGGGGTGTGAGAGGGGCGTTTCTCACGTCAAACCCTTAGCTTCCGGTGGCGTCAAGGTACACTAATACCAACATGAGCAAATACGGTCATCTGAAACCCTTACACAGTGAATATGAACGACTGAACGATTCCTCATTGAACAAGCCAACGATGTATCTGCCAGCCAAGCGAACTCTAACATCGTTCTCTCATTCGCTTGTTCAAAAACTATATTGTTTGGTGTCAACGGACCCCTAGAAGCAACTAATGGAAAGATTAACATAAAAGCCTTAAATAAAATCAGTTTACATTACTTGCATTCTCCAAAATCCAGGTGCTGGGCCACTTAGAACAGTATAAGTGATACATAATAACCAATGAAGATAGTGAAAGAATTCTTACATATTTTGTGCTTCTGTATCGCTGCACAATGAAAAGTGACTTTGATGTCCATACAAGAGAAAAAGCATATAATCATTCATTAGTTTCACTGCGTCTTCTGTGCTGCCGTTACCATTGGGCCATCTGTCCCTTTCTGTGCTGACTTGGCAGATCAGCATCCCTCTGCCTGGAAGGCTGCCCCGTCTAGTAAAAAGAGGCAGATTTTGCATTGTAATGGCAGGTGGCAGAGTTTTCCATGACAATATCTTCCTATGTCATTTCATGGATCAGAGTTTATATTACAAGGCAGGAACTGGACAATCTGTTTAACCTTGCAGTCATGGTTAAGCAAAGCAGAGTGAAAACTTAATATAAGCCACACTGCATTTAATTGTGTAATAATCTGTTTTCAATAATTACATAAAGTATACATTAAGAAATACATAAAATAGTCTTCATACTAAATGCCGTGATGTTCTGGAAGTATTGGATGAAATGGTAGGGGTCTGACTGCCAGGATCCCCACCCCCTCCCCCCCCAATCTTCAAAATGAAAGAACTGTGGAGCTAGGCTTAATAAATTCCTTACATTTATCACATATTTGCAGAAATTGGAGTTTAAAATAGATTTTAACAAACAGGGGTAGCATGCCAGCCAAAATGTCCCTTCAAAGTGTCAGCAACATAGCTTCACAAAAGTGGCAGCCGTATACTTTCAGAGGTACCTTCGACATGAGCTTCAAAAGTGCCATTCACATACCCCTTACTTAACTTATTCCCCCCCCCCCCCCACACACACCCTGGTGCATACGTATGTAGGCATAAACTGCTACTATGGTGCCGATGTTATTGGCATGGGTTGCTACTGCTTGTGAACCTACTCATTAGAGACAACCTTTTTATTGTGGGTGCTATTGCGATCACTTGTGCACCCTGCGCAGTGTCAGAGTCGGGTGCCTAGGTCCCATTAGTAGCATTGACACTGGCTCATAGATGAGGGTCCGAAAGCAGAATGGACTCTCTATAATAGCATTTGCACAACAGTTGTATTTAGGAGACAGTCCATTAAAGTGTCCATCTGGGGCAAAACTATTGATGACCTTAGAATGGGTTCATCAGTAGCAGATTGGCGGTGGTCCACTGCTTGGAACTCGCACTGGTCAGCTGATGAAAAATTGCCATGGATGGCCAGAATGTTCAGAATAATAGAGATATAGGAAAAAAATAAAAATTGAGGGTGGAGCAAAACCCAGTGGAAAGGTGATAAGTAGAGATGAGCGAGTATACTCGCTAAGGCACATTACTCGAGCGAGTAGTGCCTTAGCCGAGTATCTCCCCGCTCGTTTCTAAAGATTCGGGGGCCGGCGGGGGCGGGGAGCGGTGGGGGAGAGCGAGGAGGAACGGAGGGGAGATCTCTCTCACCCCCGCTCCCCACCGCAACTCACCTGTCACCCGCGCCGGCCCCCGAATCTTTAGAGACAAGCGGGGAGATACTCGGCATAAGCACTACTCGCTCGAGTAATGTGCCTTAGCGAGTATACTCGCTCATCTCTAGTGATAAGCCAATGGGGCTCTAGAATAGAAAAGTGTTTGACATGGTAGAGGTGTTGCCTGCCAGAAAACACTCCAGCTAGGTGCGCGTAAATGTGGCGAGGATAAATTAAAAGGTTGGCAAAAAAGGCATAACACTCTATATAGAGTTTTGCGCCTTTTTCACCAGAATGTGCAGAAGGCTCTCCATAGCACAGTGGGACAGGTTGGTATTGCACCTCTCTCCAAATCCATTGATGTGAATGGGAAAGAGTTGCAACACCATACCAGCCCCTGCACCACGGACGGCATTCGGAGAATTGTGACCGTCCATATGACCGTCCAATCAGCTGATCAGCAGAGGTCCTGAGTGGTTAAGGATGGGTCATTAATAGTTTTCCCTCCAAAAACCCTTATAAGTCTGCGTTCCGCGGATGTAATCACCAGTGTAGCAGGAATAGCAGCTACTAAAAGGGGTCCCACCTTCATTCAATGGTGAGGTGCAGTTAGAGAGCACTGTAAAGATGGGGGAAGAGAATAGAACGGGGAGTGAAAAAAACATAAAAAGATCACTGGAGACCAAGGAAAGAAGGGACCGTGCCTAAAACAAGATAAAGACCAAATAATCAAAAACCTTTTATATCATTAACTCATGTGCTGCTGAGGATGGTCATAGTGGAATGACTCGAATGAGGTGTTGTACTTAACAGCTTGTAATGGAAGCATAAATCATTACTTTTCAGCAGTCAATGTCAAAATACAGCAAAGAGCCATCCAACTTTTTCTTAAAGGGAACGTGTTATCAGTTATAAGGTAAGTTTATGGGGTTAAAGAACAGGGGCTTGGAGTCTCGGGGCTGTATTTTTTTATACTTGCTTGGCTCCTTGTTCCCTCATTGTCAGTGCTGAAAGTCAGTGCATGGTCCATGTATCAGACTCATGTCTACAGTCAGTGCATGTGCACTTCCATAAAGAATAGCGTGTGTGCATGTGCTGAGATGAGTTCAATGTACAACCGAGCTAGGGTTTCCAGGGCCAACAGTGAGGAAATGGGGAGCAAGATAACAAGTACACCTCTGGACTTCTCAGCTTTTCTCCTATAAGCCCATAAAATGAGTTTATGGCGGTGTATAATATGTTGACAAACGTATTAGGAGCTCCACCAATCCTTTGTTGTCGGGTGAAGAGGATATGCACAGCGGATGTGTGAGCATTAGGTATAAAAGGAGAGGATCACACAGGTATATCCCAGTACAGAAACCATCAGGATGCAACGAGGTGTAGAGTTGACAGACTTCCAATGGGGTCTGGGGAAGAGATGTCACTCATGCAACCAATCAGTACAGGACATCACAGTGCTTTTGGGGCTTCCAAAGTCCACTGTTGGCCATGTTGTTCAGAAATGAAAAACATATGTTATGTGTAGGGCAGCCACATGGAGACCTCGTAAGCTGATAGAACATGGACAACGAAGCCTTTCACAAGCTGTGAAGGCATCACACATCGTCTGCCGAAACACTCGCTCAGGAGGTCTCACAGGCGAATGGAACATCCATTAGCACCAGAACCATCTATAGGGAATGGCATGCGAAGGGTCATCATGGACAAGTGGCTGTATACAAACCCAACACCATAGCAGTGAATGCACAGAGGCGCCTGCAATGTTGCTTGGAGTATTGTTTTTGGACTGTAAATGAATGGAAGCAAGTGTTGTGGACAAATGAACCACAGTACACTGTATCTTCCAATTGGATGGCCACACTTGGGTGTGGTTGTTGTCTGGAGAGCGGGTTCTATGTGACTGCATTGTCCCAACAGTGAAGTTTAGAGTAGGTTCATTGGTTATAGTGTAGTCCACCCTCAATGCCAATGTATACAGAGACATTCTGGACAATGTGGCATTACCTACCCTATGAAAATACTTTCACAAGAAGTAAAAACAATGTAGAGAGCGCCACAGGTGGTAATAGTCGATTACAGGTCTCAATCAAAGGATAGGCATAAAAGGTGTCTCAGGTGGTTCCTTCCCTCTTTACTCTGATCCTCTTGGTGAAAGATGGAGAGCTGCAGGAAAAAAAACGGGAGTTGTGAATCTCAGAGCTTCCCCAGGTATATAATGACAAAAAGTCAGAAAAAAATGTCTGCGCTCAAATGGAAAAAAGAGGTAGTGAAAGAAAGGTGTGTGAATCCACACACTAAACAGAGGAGGGGGGTATGATGTGCAGAAGCCCCCTCCTCTGAGTGTCCTTCACGAGTAACCATGCAACTATACTTCGCAAAGTGTAACAAACTGCATACTTTATTCTGGCGACGCATTTCGGTGTAAGATATATCACCTTTCTCAAGCCATACATCTATGAAAATACTTTGGTACCGCTCCATGTTTCTACCAACATGACCAAGAACCATGTCCTACAGCACACAGTGTTGAAGCTTGGTTTGAGGAGCAGAACATCTGCAAACTTCATTAGGCAGCCCAAAGTCCAAATCTCAATCCCATCAAGCATTTTGGGACAAACTAGAACATCCTATCCTTGCCCGCACAACACACCTATCCATCCCTGGCATCATCATATGAAGCTCTTCTTGAGGAATGGAGGCAAATCCCTCCACACATCTATCGGAATTTAATGGCAAGCAGCCTAGGAGGGTCACTGCAGTCGTAGAAGCCAAAGCGGCCCAACACTGTATGGAACAATGTGAATGAAATCGAATGTATCACTTAACTTTCTATGTGTGTCCCAATACATTTTCCAACATAATGTAGGTGATGACAGGTTCCCTTTAAATGACATTGACTTCTATTTCCAATGTGATCATACTGATTCCATCCTTAATAAACCCTCCATGATCCCAGACTTGCATTGATTGCAACTAGGAAATACGGCATACATGATACAAAAGTAAAAATGAAGGCGGCGCATTCTGAATGTTCGTTCTACTCGGTGTCTATTCTTAGGTAATTAGCAACGTTGTCTATTAATGATTTCCCATTAAAATTACAAATAAATCCGAGCTCTCGCAATCTGTAACTGCTTATTTATTGGTTTAAAAAGGGAATAAATCAAAGCGGAAAGTGCTGCGGGTTCTCCTGGCAGGGAGGTAGAAAGCAGAATTTTTTAGCATATATATTTATAAATTAGCGCGGGAGGGATATGGCAGAATTTCATGACAGTCACGCAGTAAAGATTTCATGAATAGCGTACAGGCTGCTGGAACGAGGGGGCTGTTTAGATAAGCATGTGCTCTTTTTCGGCAAAGCTAAAACCGCTCCAATTAATTTGCAAATCCCATTGAGACCTGGAAGCTGAAAGAAATTAAAATGGATGGGTATGATATGTGTTTAGAGGGACTGGCAAGCAACGCTAATCCTATAAGAAGCCCCAGTTTCTCCTCTGCTTCCAGAAATGTTAGGTAATAGCCCAGTTATGTGTAGATTCAATCTTGATTTTTTTTCCGAAACATAAGTAAATGCCATTAATAGAACTGAAGGTCTATAACCGCGTCTCGAAGCTGCAGACCTATTTGGAGACCGCCTATTGTATAACGCTGTTTAGAATTCGCATTGTTTCTATGGCAACAGATTCCGGTTTACCTTGCAGAGCCTTGATACAATAGTTGCTTGCTGTTGGATACATTGTCTTTCCACGTATAGAATGGTAGAGCATTTAGTCATTACAGCCCTGGAATAGGTGGATCTGTAGCGTTGGCGTCTCACATGGATTGCTTAACATTTTAGGGTCACCGCTCATTTAAAACGAGGGATTATTTTGTGTCTTTGAAGTAAATGCGATCTGAAGTAAACCTCTTTAGTAGATGTGTACGAAATTGTGTGCTGACAAAATACAGTGTGGAAAGAGCTGTCACATTAATCTTCCAAGCTCTTAAGATGGGAGATTCCTCAATAGAAGACATGGAAAAGCATTACCACATATAGAGCTAGGAGATGTAGTTCGTTTAAGAACAAGGGTAAGATGGTTTTTATGTTAGGTGGGACCTACTGTATCATGGTAGACATACTGAAGACCTTTGATGATCATTAGAGATGAGCGAGTATACTCGCTAAGGCACATTACTGGAGCGAGTAGTGCCTTAGCCGAGTATCTCGCCGCTCGTCTCTAAAGATTCGGGGAGCGGCGGGGGAGAGCGGGGAGGAACTGAGGGGAGATGTCTCTCTCTCTCTCTCCCCCCGCTCCCCGCCGCAACTCACCTGTCACCCGCGCTGGCCCCCGAATCTTTAGAGACGAGCGGGGAGATACTCGGCTAAGGCACTACTCGCTCGAGTAATGTGCCTTAGCAAGTATACTCGCTCATCTCTAATGATCATCCAAGATACTTGTCCTGTGCTACCTTCCACTACCATGAAGGGGTACTGGCCTAACATCACATGGCAATGCAACAATTTTGTGTTCATTAAAATACGGGGTGTCGTCAAAAAGCTGGATCCAGCACTATTTCTCAATACTGGTGTCCTATACTGAAATAACCATAGCAGACTTGAATAGGAAGTTATGGATGTGATACACAATGGTGTGGTGCACAGGCCTCTGGGTGCCCCAATGCATGGATTTCGATTTTGTGTAAGAGAGACGAAGGCCCAATTGCAAAGTTGAAGAGTGGCATGTGAGAAGCATAAATCTGCTTTCTGCGTCTTTCTAAGTCGCGTGGGACTGCTGCTATGAGTAAAGTTAAGAAAGCGTCCTCAAAGTGGCCTCCATCTGCTATGATAGAGGTAGATCAGGCAGGAAGTCATCCACCGTTGTCTGTAGGAGATTTAGGCACTGATCTGCGTTGGGCCTGCTTCGAGTATGCAGACCTCTCTAATGTCCCTGATCCAGCAGGACAGTCCCGATGCTGAACCAGTGTCCGGTTGTCCCAGAGCACATGCACATCTTTCAGCAAACAGCGTGATCCTTTCATTGCACTGGGTGCTGTTGGTGCACAGTAATGGTGCCGGAAGCCTTTTAAGTGAGGGACGTGGCACAATGATGTCATTGCGTCGCCAGCATGGTGGCTGGAAGAGGACAGGCAGCGAATGGAGTGCACTGTGGGGGAAGTAAGTTTATCATTTTCCTCTGGTGGTAATTATGGCTATTTATTACTACAGGGCGACATTATGGCTCCTTTACTACAGGGGGACATTATGGCTATATATTTCTATAGGGGGACATTATGGCAATTTATTCCTACAGGAAACATTATGGCTTTATATCCCTACAGGAGATATTATGGCTATGTATTTCTTTAAGGGGACATTATGGCAACAGGAGGACATTAAGGCTTTATATTCCTTAAAGGGGGAAATCATGGCTATATATTCCTACAGGGGACATTATTGCTATGTATTCCTTAAAGGGGACATTATTGCTACAGGAGGACATTGAGGCTATATATTCCTTAAAGGGGACATTATGGCTACAGGAGGACATTAAAGCTATTTATTACTACAGGGGGACATTATGGTTATATATTACCACAGGGGGGACAGTATGGCTCCTTATTTACTATGGGAGTGCATTACGGCTATATATTACTATGGGCGCAGTACGGCTATTGATTACTACAGGTGTGAAGTACAGCTATGTATTTTTAAAGGGGGATAGCATGGCTCCATATTTACTACTGATGGACAGTGCGGCTTGTTGTTTTTTTCTGAGGGAGCACTGTGAGTTGCACTGTTATACAGTATTTAGGGGAAACGATGTGGGGCACTATTAAGAGTATATCTTAACATAGGTATTATGGATATGAAAAAGCAAAGAGCCAAAGACATCTGTGTGGCAACCTCTGAAGAGGCAAGTTGTGTCTGAGAGAAGCTGTCATGTCGATCTGGAAAGGATGGAGAAGAAAACCACAACACTAATTAGAGATGATGTTACGTGTCAATGTCATTGTTTGTTCTGCCCTTTCTGCTTCTGATCAGTCTTGTAGTCACTATATGGTCTGTAGAGTGATGATGGGTAAGAGCATTCTTGTTTGTGATCTGACAACTCTCATCATGCAAGTCATACATAGAAGTACAAACTTTTATAGCAAAGTCTGAATTGACTTTACAGTTTATCCCTTTACTGATCTTAGTTCTGGTGCTGTATTTATGTACTAAGCTTGGTTCTGGTGCCTTATTTATGTATTGAACTGTTCTACTACTAATGATTACAATAATATATGTTTGAAGTATTGTAATTGTTGGACTATTAGTTTAGGGATACATCGCTGGCATTCCACATCCATAATTCAATCACCAGAGTAGGTAGCGTGTTTTGAAAATTGAGTCCGATTCCCAAAGGCACCTCCTCCTCCTTAGGTTTGGCATGGTCAGGGGTGGGGGCTGTGTGTGACCATGGGTGGGGACTAGCTGAGGGTGTGGCTTTGAAAAATTGCTAAAACACGCTTTGTGCCTTTCCTGTCCCTTTTTCCTTATCTGTAAAGTTGGGAGGTTGCAAAGGCTAAACTACCAGAGCTTACTTTTCCTTACTTCAGTCAGAGCAGCGGTCCTATGGCACTTAGAGAGATATGGCAAGCAGATTTCTGCTTCTCACATGCTACTCTTAAACTCTGCAATTGGGATTTGTTCTCCATCTCTTATAGGGGCCACAACACAAGATTTAAATCCATGTCCTGGGGCCCCCAGGAAACTGTGCACCATACCATCGTGTAGCGCATCCATATGTTCCTATTCAAGCACCCTATTGTTATTTCAATGGCGGACACCAGTATTGAGATATAGTGCTGGATCAGGTTTTTGACTACACCCTATATAGTTTACACTTGTGCACAATATACGTAAAATGTGTGCGTAATGATAACTCTCATTCTGGAGACAATTTAAAATCCATTTAACCCTTTCCAATCCACTGTCTGACGTCTAAAGACATTCTGATTGAAGGCTGTACAGCTCCGATGTTGAAAGACGTCCGACAGGGTATTCTTACTGTAGATTACTGGCCGCTCTGTTGTTGGGGGCCTCTCCAGCATGTCCTATACCACAGTACTGGCTCTAGCCAGCAGATGGCGCCATTGTATAATGGCAGAAAGGGAAAGCCCCTTAGGAAACCCTGAATCTAAAATTGGATTGCAAACGGTTAATCCATTTATTAGACATCTTTAGTCCTCTGTGGTCCCTACAGGACACCAATGACCTTATCCTGATTGCAGTGTTCTCAAAATACCTCTTCTACCTCTACTTTCTATATTCACTTGCTGTATATCTTCTAAAACCTGTATTTTTCAAAGGCTATACTAACGCAAAATATAGTTCATAATAGTCTGTCAGTTTCACTCTATAATCCTACAGAGGAAGGCAACAAAACCTCCTAGGTAGTTGTCATTTGCTCATAAAAAAATCCTTCTTTACTTGAAGAAATTCTTAAAAAAAAAAGATCCATCTCCAGCAATCTAGTGACCATAACTTGTGGCACTATATCTTGCAAGGAAGTGCACGCCAGAGCAAATTCCCAGCCACCACATTCTCCATACACACCAATGG
This sequence comes from Eleutherodactylus coqui, assembly GCF_035609145.1. Classification (NCBI taxonomy): domain Eukaryota; kingdom Metazoa; phylum Chordata; class Amphibia; order Anura; family Eleutherodactylidae; genus Eleutherodactylus; species Eleutherodactylus coqui. Next base: position 113,515,413 of record NC_089846.1, on the reverse strand, counting down.
AAAGTTGGCTATATTTGTATGCAGCCCAGTGTCCACTGACAAATAAGTGAGAATTGGAGGACCCCCGTTCACCCAATAAGCGAGGATTCACGGCATATCTTGTAAAGGTGATATCACAGGTAACAACTACAGCATGGCCAAAAAATGCACCGACACAAATTTTTATCGCAAAACAGGCTGTGTCTGATTGGCTGAGCGCTGTGACCAATCACAGGCAGCACTCAGGTGTCATTCAATGAATGGCTGAGCGCTGCTCATGATTGGCTGAGCGCTCAGCCAGTCAGACACAGACCTTTCAGGAGGTGGGGATTTTTAAATCCCCAGCAGGAGAAGAAGCTGCAGAAGAATGTTAAGGAAGCCAGCGACAAGACATGCCAGTGCGCCGACAACGGCAGAGAGGTGATGCTTTTTTTCTTTTTTCTTTTTTTTTTACAGCAGCTTGGGATGATTTTCAGGGAGGCGCTTATATTTCAAGCCCTTCCCTGAAAATCACTGTGGGGGGTTGCCTAGATCCCATTAAAAGCAATAGGCGCGGGGCTTCGTTCATGTGCATTTTTAACATGCGAGGAGTATTTTTTTGGGGCACATAGGTGCGCAAAAAACAATGCTCATTTGACTGAGCCCTTAGGAAGGTTCCTTGGGTTTTCAGCTGTCTATAGTTGGGAGTTATAGTTCTCTGTGGAGGGGCGGGGGATGACAGGACACTGAAAATGAATACTTTGAATTACTTATTGCAGTTGTAGCCTGCTGCCTGCTTTTTGATTCAGACTGTTTCTGTCTTGGGGTTCTCTTGGTCTGTGGCCTGACACTTGGCTTGGATTAGCGACCCTCTAAGCCCTGTGAGCTGGTAATATATGATCACTCAGTGCACCTAGATGTTATACCAGCCAATGCATCTATATAAATAGATAAACTACCCACTTTATTATGTGAATGTATAGATAGCCAGCATCTCAGCCAATCTGTATCTAGACTGCATCTGCTCAGGGCCCAGCAGGGAAATCGCCTGTTCCCCTTTGGGCCAGTCTGAGATGGATCCAAGTTTAACATGACTTTTAACTAGAGATGAGCGAGTATACTCACTGAGGACAATTGCTCGATCGAGCATTGTCCTTAGCGAGTATCTCCCCACTCGGCAGAAAAGGTGCGGCTGCCGGCGCGGGTGACAGATGAGCAGTCAGCAGGGGGGAGCGGGGGGGGAGAGAGGGAGAGAGAGATCTCCCCTCCGTTCCTCCCCGCTCTCCCCTGGGGCTCCCTCGTTCAGTTTCTGAATGCATAAAACTGAATGATGTATCGTTCCGTGTAAACTTGTGAACAACTGCCTGCTTACTGTGAATGGAGGCGGGTGGGCCGGAACGATCCTCATCCCGCTCCGCCTCCATTCATTAGCGATGTTCGTTTCTGTGTAAAAGCGCAGGTACAATCCCTGGGACGGCCAATCCGGCATCTGTTGCCCAACAGATCGTCCTGTGTAAAAGGAGTCTAAATTACCTTCTTTTCCAAACTGAATGAGCTCAATGTAGAGTGGAGTGCAATTTTTTTATGTATCCTGTAATAACTTGGTCTTTGTTACTGATATAATGTAAATATTACATTGTTCTGGCTTATTGAAGTATTTATTATATTGTGAAAGCATATAGAGAATGAGACCGTCAGCATTCTTAATCTTATCTGCTAAGTCAAGAACTTGTCCTTTGTCATAAATCGAACGTCATTCATTAAGGTCCACTCAACAGTTCCCTAAAAAAGGGACCTGTACACCAAAAATCCTTCTTCAGTGGATGGTTACGGTCCTAAATAAACCAAGAGATGTAAATAACCAAATTAACAATCCCACAACTGAGCTACGTTTACATTTTTTACTAGAGATGAGCGAGCATAGTCGCTAAGGGCAACAATTACTCAAGCGAGCATTGCCCTTAGCGAGTACCTGCCCACTCGGAAGAAAAGATTTGGCTGCCGGCACGGGGGAGCGGTGAGTTGCAGGAGTGAGCAGGAGGGAGTGGGGGGAAGAGAGGGAGAGAGAGATCTCCCCTCCGTTCCTCCCCGCCCCCCGCCGGCACCCGAATCTTTTCTCTCAAGCGGGCAGGTACTCGTTAAGGGCAATGCTCGCTCGAGTAATTGCCCTTTGCGAGTATGCTTGCTCATCTCTAATTTTTACCTCTTACTACCACTTAGTAATGAATTAGAACCACTATAGCTAGTAGTCCTGCGTAACCACATTGATCGGCTATTTTTTTTTTATAAAGAAATATACATTTCCAAAAATTGAAACTAGTTTAACTTTTATATATCGTCTCCTTTTATAAAGCAAAAGATTCCAAATGCAGAAAAAGAAACAAAAGAGGGTGAAAGGCGAAAGCTTTTCTGGGATCCGAAGAGACCCAGTCCATAAACTATAGGCCCTATAACTACTGGTTTGGGGCTTAGTGGTACTACTACCATTATGGGGATTTGTGTTGGTGTATAGTTTTGTGTCATCAGCAGTCTGAGCCATAGGTGACCGAAACAGAGCTATGGCTGACAATCCCCAGCATTAGATCCTATAGAGCTAGGCAAAAAAAATTGGAGCAAGGGGTGTAAGGGCACTTTGTTTCCCCGAAGTTCTTGTTTTCTTTTTTTTTCAACTGCTGATGATGTGTGTAGTGTGCCAGAGTGGGAGGTTAGTGTCATGGTGGCAGGAATAGTAAATGTCCTTCTTCTACCTGGCTACACTACAATGACATGGTTGGGAGATTGATGTTACAAGTTGGCCTCTGCTCCCTGATATGATGTCCTGCTGTAGTGCAGTGTGTGTCCCCCAGTGGAAGAGAGTCTAATGAGTCAGGCAGGCAGAGAAACAGATAACTCTGTTTATTTAACATCCAGGCGATGAAATATGTAATGTCCATACAGTCTAACCCTTCAAATCCTGTTGAAGGTGGTGGCTGGAAGTGCTGCTACCTTTTTATCAGTTCTGGGTTTTTCACAACAACCCCAGGACAATCATGCAACTGCATTAAGAACCTTTCTCCTCCAAACATAATATACATTAAATTGCTGTAGAACTGCAAAGGTCTATCCCTTAAACCAACTGACTTTGCACTTGTCACTACACCTGCTGTTTATCTTCTCCCACTGTTGGAACATTGCTGGGTCTTTGCTCTTCTCCCTCTTGAATCTTCTAGCGTAAAACTGATTAGCTGAGAGTTAGGAGGTTAGAAGAGCCGAGTCTCTGGGGCTGTTCCATCTCCTTTTAAACTAATCTTTATCATCTACTAACCACCAGCTCTCAGTTTAGGTAATAATAAAACTATTACAGTATAGAAAACAGTTAAGACATTTCCCAGAATCTCATTATTATGTAGTGATTAGAGATGAGCGAGTACGCTCGGATAAGGCAGTTACTCGAGCGAGCATCGCTCTTCTTGAGTAATTGCATTCTCGTCCGAGCAGGCTTGGGGGGTGGCGAGGGTGAGCAGGTGGTGGCGGGTGGTAGCAGGGGGGGGGGGAGAGGGAGAGACAGACTCTCCCTTCCGCCCCCCTCCCCGAGCCTGCTCGGACGAGAATGCAGTTACTCAATAAGAGCGATGCTCGCTCAAGTAACTGCCTTATCCGAGCGTGCTCGCTCATCTCTAGTAGTGACTATTCTGGGTCACTCACTACATAAGCAAATAATATATTATGTAAAATAGCAATAAACTGGAATCTCTCCATAAAACTAGAGATGCACTACATCTACATGCATAACTGACAATAAAATGAACTGGTTATATAGATAATTGAATTTCTACTTTTGTATCATATATTTTAGGAGGAAGCTATGTTTGTTCATCTGACAACTTTTTCAAGAAACTAGAATATACAAAGAATGTCAACCCAAACTGGTCCGTGAATGTGAAGACTTCCGCAGGTCAAAAAAGCCCACAGTCTCTGGGTAGCTGCAACAACGCCCAGTCCAGGGAGAACAAGGACTTTGTCCGTCCCAAGTTGGTCACTATCATTCGTAGTGGAGTAAAGCCTCGTAAGGCTGTTCGTGTCCTACTCAACAAGAAGACGGCCCATTCCTTTGAACAAGTCCTCACTGATATCACCGATGCCATTAAATTGGAGACTGGTGTGGTCAAAAAGCTGTATACCTTGGATGGAAAACAGGTAGGCGGAGATTTAGACAATTACTGATATTCTTTTGGATTACTTTTTGATTGTAGCCAACTGTCGGAATTGTCCATCATCCTTTCAACTAAAATATGGCAAGCATGATACATTTCCACTGGACACAAACCGTGAATCACGAAAAACTTCTACCCATTAGAGTGTTATAAGAAATTTGCATTGATCTCCTGTTCCAAAATTGTTCTTTCTGTGATGTGCAGATCTTAAGGGCTCTCTTATCTGCTTTCGTCATTCTATACCATAGGCAAAGAAAGTAGAACTTTGTCACAAATGCTAATCAGATTAAGGCCGGCCTCACACGAGCGTATGATCTAGGCGTATTATGCATGCTGTACCAATCTCCCATAGACAGCCGTATTGCAAATCATGCACGCAAGTAAAATCACTGCATTTTGTATCTTGGCACCTATTACATGCGCATACACGCCACGATAGTGCATGGCGATTGGCGGCACACAGCAAGTATGCAATGTCATTGTGTACTTGCTGTGTACCACTTGCGTATCTCTCGTAGGTGGCATGTAGCGAATTACGATTGTGTCAGCCTGGCCTAATTCTACATGACAATTCATAATTTCTTTTCTTCTCCGCCCTAAGAAACTGAATTACCTCCTTGTTTAACCGTTTCCAATCCACTGTCCGACATCTTCCTACATTCTGATTGAAGCTTGTACAGCTCCAATGTCAGAAGACGTCCGACAGGGTATTCTTACCGTCTATTGCCAGCCACTCTAAGGTCGGAGCCTCTATCCTGCTCACACACTGGCTTTAGCCAGCAGATGGCAGCGTTGTATAACAGCAAAAAGAGAAAGCATTTTAGGAAACCCGGAATCCAAAATTGTATTAGAAAGGGCTAAGGTAGATCCCAATATCACCAATTTTTCGAGGCATGATCAGCCAAATGAAATGCAGTATATACCCAAATCAGGGGCGTAACTATAGAGGGTGCAGGTGATGCGGTTGCACCCTGGCCCAGGAGCCTTAGGGGGCCCATAATGCCTCTCTTCTCCATATAGGGAGCCCAGTACTATGAATAAAACATTATAGTTGGGGGCCCTGCTACAGGTTTTGCATTGGGGCCCAGAAGCTTCAAGTTATGTGTCTGTGCAGCATGGTTTAGGTATGGGTACGGGTACAGATACAGATAGAGGGGGGGGAGCTCACGTTTTGCATCAGGGCCCCTGAGCCTTTAGTTACGCCCCTGACCCAAATGTCTACTCCTGTACATGCAAATTATCTATAAATTAAAATGATAAAACTTCTCATCTCAAATAGAAAATATCCCAGTGACATTGTAATCTATTTAACATGTTTTCATACAACTCATCATGCTTTAATCGAGGTGAAGAATGGCTGGTAGGAGGCAGCTTTGGTTTTATTGTAGCAGTTTTCATGCACAAGGTCTTTTGTGTTTGTATCTAATCTTTCTATGAACATTTTCCAATAGCTCTATGGTATAAAAGAGAAGTAAAAAGAGAAGACAATGCGTTTGGTTGTATAGTAGAGCACTTCAAGTAATGATATGAGTAGTATGTTCTCTGGTAGATATATTGTAATAGCAGAGTAGGCAAGCAGGTCATGTGTAATGTGTTTTACCGAGGTCACTAGTGGAACCTCATAAATCAGGGTAAACCTGCTCTCCTTTCATTTTTATATCCTCATGCACCACCAGGTCCTAATAAAGTGTAGCCAGCCATTACAATAAAGATTTAGTATAAGCGGCTTTCCCAACAAAAGAAACGTATCCCCTAATATACAGTCATAGGAGGAGCCCAGAGCCCATATTAATTAGAACATTCAAACTACATTTGGATTTTCTATCCCAGTAGCGAACAGATCTGTACTTTTCTAAAAATATCACATTTACTTCTTCTAAGACAATTAGGAAGTGCTCTTTTGGAATCTTTTGTGTTAGCTGAGCTTAAGAATGAATGTAAAGCATCTTGAAAGTATTAAGACTATTACTGAAGCAGACAATACGTTTTTTTCTTAAGATCAGCTTGACTTTTGGGATGTTGCATGGGTTGGACTGTATAATAGAATTGGGGTTATACTGATCTTGATTTGCTATCTTAAACAAAAATATGAAATCCATTGTATTTCCTCAATGCTTCTTGAGCTTAATAGAATTTAGCAACTTCCTAGAATGGGTTAATGAAGCAGGTCGATGGCGGTGTCAAGGTCGGGCAGTGATAGGCAGAGGTGGAGACAGCATTTTTTTTAACCAGACTTTACTGAACTACTGTGCAGTTAACTTTTCACTCCATAGGAAAGTATTTTGTACTTGAACATTACATGTTTTTAACCGGAGGTGATACATAATATATCTCCACATGTCTATATAAGGGGCTCACCTCGGCAAGGCAAGGCACTTCAAATTTCTCCAATGACTAACCTCTGCTCTGGTAGTACTCCATACTTATTGTCATACTCTGTACTATATCCTCGAAGGTCCATGGTATGACAAAGTCATGGTGTCACGCACCATGGGTGCTAGAGTACATCACCAATTTAGGAGCTCTGCCTCACTGCAGACACAATAGACCGTAGGTGCAAAAATACATCTCTTATCTCACATAACCTTATGTTGGCGCATAGCACCACTACTCCTGAAATGCCATGTCATCCCCAGTACAATATCATCTTATACCATAGGCACATGGCATCATTTCGTCACACAGTGCCTTACATAATTTATCGTCAAACCCTCTCTTAAACCAGTAGTCCATAAACATTGCATCACGATTCACACATAACTGCAGTCCCCTCAGGCAGGTACTCCCACAGTCCATATTAGTCAGTTATAGTCCCTAATAGTGTGAGCACACTAAATTTGGCCGGTCTTATGTGTCCTGCAGTTTTTTCGCAACTGGATTCAGGTCGATGGCACTGTTTGAGTCCAATTTGGGAAGGGAGACTCCCTCTCCTACCACGCAGTGTGATGTTATTTTTGGCCCCCAGATCATTAAGGCCCATTTGCTGACAGCTTGCATCGCTGGGCCCCTGATCATCAGGGCCCTTTCCTGCACTGCTCCCTAGCATGGGGACAGTGCTCCCATTGGTCTAGATTATTAGTGGCCTTTGCTGAAAGGAGACAGGGCTCAACTATCCTGATGGTTGTCAACCACTGATCTGTGTGAGGGAGGGGGGACTTCTCACCCCCTTACATTAATGAGATTTGCTTAATCAGATCCCATTAGAACACTAGATGGTCTCTAGAACTTAAAAGGACACTGACTTTTCACACAACTTATGCTCATCCAACAGCCTACGTGTATGTATCATCAAATTTGTAACAGACTTGCATTAAACTTTTTTTTTTTACCACTGGAAATTGAGTTTGAACTGGCAGCCTCTAGGTGTCTCCCTTCCAGTATTTTTGCAATCCACTGCTTGTTGTTAGGCATTTGGCTTTTCTAGGAACAATGACATAGGGACACTGCTAGTTTCTACATGCAACAGAGGGTGGGCATTCAGATGCAACCGTGCTGATGATTGGAGCACACTATGCAAGGCAGCATGGGAAGTGTTGGAGAGGAAGTCCCAGGTGTGTTTTAACTAGATAAGTTTGACAAGCTCTGGAAAAACTGGGATCAGTACCAAGAATCTGATACATACAAGACCTATTTACAGGCAACTTAATAGCAACCCCCATCCTTTGATTTCCATCTCTGGGACATTTAGTGTTTTGGGTAATTCTTCGTTGCCTTCCTATGGATGTGGATTGTAACCTCTCTTGTAACCCAGGTTTTAACTCTGTTTAGACAATGTTTTTTATATTTCAGTATTGTTTGACAAGCAGCAGAGTTATTTGCTTAATATTGTTTTAAGATAATTCATCTGTTAACCTCTTTCTTCTTTCTTATTGTACCCCCCCCCTCCCCCTTCGATTTAACCCATAAAGAATGGACCTATTGTCAATAGTGTGATGCTGTGTTATCTATATACAGGTGTTATCTTCCACTGGAACCCTCTCTGTGATAATAATGAGGTGACTGAGAAATAACCTCTACGTGTTAGACTATAATTAGGCGTAGTGGCCACTGCAAGAACTGTAATACATGGTGTAGTCAGAAAGCCTGATCCAGCGCTATAACTTAGTACTGGTGTCCTATATTCAAATAACCATATCATGGTTGAATAGGAATCATGGATGCACTATATAATAGTATGGTGCATGGGCTCTGGGGGCTCTCCTGGAACATGGTTGAAAAACATTGAAGAGTAGCATGTGAGAAGCAGAAATCCACTTTCCGAGTCTCTCTAAGTCCCGTGGGACTGTTATTATGACTGAAGTAAGGAAAGTGGACTGGAAGTGGCCTTCTTCTGCCATGGGGCCATCGTTGGACCTGTGTTTTTTCCAGGTACTTTTAACGTGGATCGGTACCTGAATCTCCTGCAGATGACGTTGAAAGACTTCCTGGATGATCTGTTTCACCACCTGTATTCTGCTGCGGCCATCTCTCCCCATAGAGAGGAGAGAGGCCGCCGTGGAAACGGCGATCCAATTGACATGCCGCAGCTTTGAATTCTGCGCGGCATGTCAATTTCAGCACGGCTTGGCAGCAACAGCTTCCGAGCAGCATGTAGCGAGATTTTTGCAAATCTCATCCAGTTTGCTGGCTAGGCTTGTCTTAAGATTGCCAGCGGAATTTCCGTGAGGAAAGTACAAATGGAAATTCTGTGGCAATTCCACCCCGTGTGAACTCAGCCTTAGGGCTCTTACACATTGGCAATAGATTTCACAGCAATGCGAGAGTGAGTGAAAACACATGAGTCTGAAACCAATGACTTTCAATGGTTTCATTTTCACTTGCGATCTTTTCACTCATTGCAAGTTGCTGTAAGAAAATCTGCGATATTGCCCACTGTTTTCAATGGGGCCGGCAGCAGCAGCACTGGCAACAATGGGTGAAGATCGCAAAAGAGCTGTGGAGAGAGGGGCGAAGCTACAAGGGATCTCTTACATGTCTCCCCATATTTGGAGAGATAGGGGGCAAGGCTAATGGACTTTCCCAGGGCTTCCCCGAGAGCGAGGGCCAGAGGAGTTCTCAGAGTTACTAAATATGGGGAGATATGCAGGAGATCTCCTGCAGCTCCGCCTCCCCCTTTTCCCTGCAGTGGGGGATTCCGCAGCTCTTTTGCCATCTACTCCCATTGATTTCAATGGGGCCTGCTCTGCTGCTGCCGACCCCATTGAAAACAATTAGCGATGTCGCAGATTTTCTTACGCAACTTGCAGTGAGTGAAAACCATTGAAAATCATTGGTTTCAGACTCATGCGTTTTCACTTACTCTCGCATCGCTGGAACATCTTATCGCCAGTGGGGTAGAGCCCTTATTCTGTGGGTCCATAGCATTATGATGATACTCTGTTTATATTCTTTTTATGTTTTACTACTTTTAAAAATCAAAATTAAAATAATATTAAAAACCCTTTTCTTAAATAAAAGTCCTTTTTCTCACCACATTGAGCCCAACAACTTTTTCACTGATTGGGGTGTGCGAGGTCTTGTTTTTGAGGACTGGGCTGCAATTTTTCCTGCTACATTTGGGTCTACATTACTTTTTGGTCACATTTCAGGGGTCATGGGTTTACAGTGCCCAGCGTGTGGGTTAAATAAATAGGGTTAAATACATGGCAGACCTGGGAGCTTTCACTAGGCCCAAGGTTTCCACGGCAACCATTCGCACCCTGCATCATGGGGGGGGGGGCAATGGTGAGTTGGAGGAGGAAACCCTCTCCAGCTGACAGCTTACATGGCATGATCAGGATCTGCAATTAGAACTGGCTCCGATCATGGCTGTTTGCAGCAGGTGTCAGCTGTTACAAACAGCCTCCACCCGCCGGCTATGCAGCACTTGAGCCTGCTTCATACCCAACCTCCACTGCTGTGACATGCATGTACATCATAAACGGGTTAAGCCTCCTGCACAGCGCTGGTGTTGGAGATACGTCACCAGCAACTTGCGTTTCCAAACCCACATTTGGTGAACAGTCTATAGCGAGGTCGTTGTACATCATGCACCTACATACTCCAGTGTTAGTGCTTGCCAAGTGTTTTATAAGGAAACTGTCAATCTGGATGCTGCATAATTGCATTATTTGGATTCTAAATGCTACTCCATAAGGGCTGCCTCAATATAAGATTTCACAGGACCCCGGCTAACCTGAGGCTGAAATAGCTCATGTATGCAGCACAGCCATGTGCGCACGATGGGTTCAGTAGAGTTTCAGAAATGACATATTATAACAGAAAAGTTCCCTCCACTATATGTGCTATGGGAAACATTTTACAGTATATGAGGGGGAACCCGAAAGAGACAGGAATCTTCTTCTGGTGTGTCAGGTATTACTAGTAGAGGCTTCTATTGCTCAGTGAATGTCAGCGGCACCCTTCTGAGGCGGTATGCCAGCCGACGTTGCTGAGGTAGGCTGTGTTCGGCTCCAGTAATTTTTTTTTTCTACAAGTTGTTCAGTTTTTCGCCTGCTTTGTGATGGCCGATTCACACGGACATCATGCGGCTGTGAAATTATGTTTCCTTCTCCACTGCTCAAAGCACTCTTAAAAAAAGTCACACGGAGCGAAATCGGGTGGAAATGGAGCGTTGAGTGTCAAGCAATTTTTGATGAAAAGTGGCATGACACCCTTACCTCACCTTCCGTATTCACCCGATCTCACTCCATACAACTTTTTTTTTTACGAGTACTTTGAGCTGTGGAAAATGAAACATAATTTCACAGCTGCACATTGTCCGTATGAATCAGCCCTCACGAAATAGGTGAAAAACTGAACAACTTGATGAAAGGGGAAAAAAAAATCACTAGAGCCAAATGCAACCTTCCCCAATAACGTCGGCTGGCATAAAGCCTTCCCCAACAACGTTGGCTGGTGTACCGCCTCAGAAGAGATCAACAGACATTCACCGAGCAACAGAAGCTGGAACTACTAACACCCAACACACCAGAAGAAGAACTCTGTTTCTTTTGGGTACCCCCTTGTATTCTATTTAACCCTTTCCAATCCAATTTGTGTCCTGGTTTTCCTAGGGGCTTACTCTTTTCCTGCTGTTATGCAACAGCGCTATATGCTGGTTAAAGCCAGTACTGCATGAGGTGACACGTTGAATAGGCTCCGACAGCAGAGAGGCTGGCAATATGCAGTAAGAGAACCCCGACGGATGTCTTCCAACATCGGAGCTGTACAGCCTTAAATCATCATGTTTTGAGAGATCAGACAGTGGATTGGAAAGGGTTAAGAGGGTCTACATGTAACACCTATTTGCAGCCTTCTTTCTAGTGGTGAAATAGTTTGCTCTGTTGGCAAATAAGGTCTTTATTCTGAATATGTAATCATAATGAAATATATTTTATATAAATCGAACAGACACCAGGCGTTGGGTATATTTCACATTTCCTAGAACATAAAACTTACATTGAATTCCTGGGATGAAAGCCAATGGAAATATTCATTCCTCATTTAATGTATGGAGTCACATTTGTTGATTCGACTTGCAAAATAACTCTCTCCTGAAGGAAGGAAGCTGTCACTTTAGTGTGCCCTGTATATAGACTGGGTGCACCAGGGAGACAGTTTTCTTCCTCTTGGAGTAAAGCTGTTTTGCATACTTTATCCCAGGAAGCATTGTTTTAAGGACTGTGTGCCAACTGAGTCTCAACAAGGAAAATTGGCACTGAGAGGTTGAACCTACAGGAACTCACTAGGAAGTCGCTGAAACAGCAATTCCCAATCTTTGCTGCTATTGGAATTGCTTTCTCACTGGCAAAAGCATTCTAGTAAAACATTAGGACAGTCAAGAGATCAGTATTGAAACTCCACTTGGTTTTAAAAGTGTCTTATATTCTGTAGTGAGTAGATAGATTTGCAAGGAAGTGGCAAAACTATTTCTGTAATATCAGAATACCCTGCTATGAAATGAAGTGATTTCAACAGTACTATACTAGAACATTTACTATGTAAGCAGTCCTTAAACACATTTGTTTAGGTTCACCGAAGGACAACACAGAATCTAAAAGGAATCCATCCTCAGAAAATTACTTATTGTTTAAATCAAGTTTTTATCCTGAAATCTTGCAATTTTCACTACAGCCCCAGAGCCTCAAAATAAGCTGGTGCTTCCAGTTCTCTAGAGATCACTTCTCAGCAGTCACTCATCCTCATCACAGGCTGGATTACAATGAAGGATAACTCCTCCATTGTAAAGTTGGAAGAAGATAACACAGAATCCACCATTGACAGTAGGTAAGAGTGACAGTTTAGCTCCTCCCCCGCCCTGCACAACATCCCTACGGATGTCAGGGAGCATGCCCAAACAACCTCAATAAGTTATTTTTTTATGTTTAGAAGGGAACTGTCATCACATTTGAGCACCATGAATTGTATTATGGAGTTCAAACGAGAGGGAACGGGGAGTCCGGAGACTTGCGTTTGATATTCACAACAATGTACCCAGTGAGCATCGAACTCCTCAGACTCCCCATTCTTGCACATTGGAGCCCTATATAAAGTGAGGACAATTTTCCTTTAAGAGCCTGCTATAAACCAAATCTCCAGAAGTGCTGCTTACAGCTCTGGCAAGATGGCTTCCACTATACTCCTATAAATCAAGTATATTTTAGTATATTGTTTAAATGAGTAAGAAAAATTAGGTAATGCAATCCTTTTTAGGCCTTATTAACCCTTTCCAATCCACTGTCTGACCTCTGAAGACATTATGATTTAAGGCTGTACAGTTCCGATGTTGGAAGACGTCCGTCGGGGTTCTCTTACTGTATATTGCCAGCCTCTCTGCTGTCGGAGTCTATCCAATGTGTCACCTCATGCAGTACTGGCTTTAGCCAGCATATAGCGCCATTGTATAACGGCAGAAAAGGAGTAAGCCCCCTAGGAAAACCAGGATACAAATTGGATTGGAAAGGGTTAAAGGCAGATCAGTTTATAATACTGTATAGAGTACCGATACTGTTTTTTTATCAATTAAACTACAACATTAGGAGTCAAGGGTCTTGAATCATTTTTTACTGTAAATCCCGACCTAAGAAATTACTAGGACACCTCTAAAGTGTAGAAAGCTCTGGCAACCGGGAATATAGAGGATCCTGACCTATAATGCCGGAGCGTTGAAATCCGTGAAATCATTTGAAAAGATTAATATACTTCAGCAAGCCTTTCAAAAATAGCTGAATTGACGGAACGTCAAGAATAATCTTTATATTAAGCCTCCTTGCTATATCTTCAACTTTATCAACTGCTGCAGACTCAGATTACAATGTAAATTAGACACAGACAGACATTAATTAGTGCCGGAGCAAAAACACTTGTATAAATCAGATTTTCGGCTCACCATACATTCAAGGTTTTTAAAAGCAATTTTGTTCTTAAAGGGAAACATCCTCATTTTTTATATAGTACTTAAAGAGAATGTCTGTCTGATTCGGACGGCCCCATCAGCTGTTATTGACTCTGAAACCGCCGTGTCAGTGCATTTATAAATGATGCATTGGAAGATCCCCACTGAACTCGATGGACACTTATTGTTTTTAATAAGAGTCCCCAGCGCCAAAAGCTGCACTGAGACGGGTGCAGACTAGACAGGCAAATTAATTGTCGTAAATTTTAGCTGTTCTGGGTGAGAATAGTTCCATAATGTGGCAATCAATGGAGCATAGCACTTTTTTTTCTGTATGCCCTCTTATGACATTGAAAGTCTAGTGATGCTGTATTACAGTTACATTCAAATAGGAGGTTGTATGGATCAGTAAAATGCCTGTGTTCTTGAGGTCTATGAGTTTTTAAAGGTTTACGTACGCCTTTGCACTTTTTTATCAGCCCCTTTCCTAGCCTGCTCTCCTAAGCATTCTATGAGGGGGGCATATTAAACAGTGAGGGATTTGTAAGACGCAGCCACTCAAGATTTTTCTGTAGCGACAGGAATAAATAAGCACATAGTCATTTGTTAGTTCATGTGAGTCTTCTACGCAGGGAAGTGCAGTCTATGGAAAGCAGTGTGTCATTATTTGTTACATTCACTCCAAATCATAAATGCTAAAAGAGGATAAAAGAACCTGTGATACATCTGGAGAAAGAAACTTTATTACAGAGGGCAGTGTGACAATGTGAGGAAATGCTGATCATCTCACCAGTCCCTATGCCCTAGCTTGCTGCACTTTCTGGTGCTACTATTTTTCATGCTCTGCTCTCAGTCCAGATCATCTGCTCCCCCTTCCCCATCTGCCCATAGTACAATTGTAGTGGCCCGGGGGTCCCACAGGATAGTCATCTGGTCACCAGTCCTGTAACACCTAGCTATGCTCCTAGGAGGCATAGAAGGTGCTGTACGTTGGAAAACCCCAGTTTTCCCACTTTCTTCTCAAACTTCAGCTAAACTGCTTGGCAACAGCTAGCCCCTTATTGGCTGCTTGTCATGCTATCACTGATTGGTAGAGGGGGATGATATGTTAGTGCAGAGCGGGAAAAGATCAGAGCTAGGCAGGATGTTAGGAGGAGGTGTAGACAGAAAGTGCAGGCGTTAAACAGGAAGAGGAGTAGTAGGGAGAAGTTGGGAGTGAGCAGTCGGAGGAGGAGGACATGAGAGGAGATGCAGTAGCGTGGAGTGGATATAGTGTGCTCCAGTGGAGAAAGCAAGGACTTTACAAGTTTCCTAACAAGCTGCAGTGTGGAGGATAAAGTGTGGGACTTATCAGCACACCAAGTGCCAGAGTAACCTTACTGATAACTAGGACTGTGGGAATTTCTCTGAGTAACCTCTAAGGGCTCCTGCACACTTGCGTTTTTTTCACGCGTTATAGCTTGCCTTTTTTCATGCTATATTGCTGCTTTTCTTTCACGCAATTGTCAATGGGACTTTCTAATGTTAAAAACGCACCAACTTGCAAAGCGGTTTTAACATTAGAAAGTCCCATTGACAATCGCGTGAAAGAAAAGCAGCAATATAGCATGAAAAAAAGGCAAGCTATAACGCGTGAAAAAAATGCAAGTGTTCAGGAGCCCATATGGCATGAAAAAAAGGCAAACTATGATGCGTAAAAAAAACGCAAGTGGGTTGGTGCCCTAAGAGAGAGACAGAGCGTTGAAGTTTTTCAATTGTCTTTGCATCATAACTGAAAGTGTGGAGAAACGTTATTGTCTGCTTTAAAGTGAATCTACTGCCAATCGCTGAAAAACTGGATGTGTTGTTTTTACAAAAGTTTCACTAAAGAGTGGAGGTAAACTGAGTATCTCCAGTTTGCACATCAAGGCCACCAGGACTCATGTCAATTATTTCTACACACATTCCAGGAGTCCATTAACTTAGAGATACTGGCGTTATGTGACAAATCCACCGTTTTAGTATTTAGGGACTGTCAAAACCCTTTTGCCACTGTGCGGCGACCAAGTAAGGCACCTTTGTTGCCATTGCTGGGAGAGATCGCAGAGCCACGCGTGACATCCATCTTGCTTTCCACGTGGTATCCCCCAGTTTGTCGTGCCATGCTCAGACGCTGCACAATTAGGTTTCATTTTTGGCCCAGTTCATCTCCCACCACCTTGTCATTTGATCTAGAGATAGCATTGCATTGTAATCAAGTGCACCATGCTTATCTCTTCCAGCATCGGTTCCACCACCATCGCCAATCTATCACTCACTAAGAAATAGTAAAGGAGAGATAGCACTGTGTAGTATGGAGTGGATGTGGCTACAACTTTACAGAGCAGAGGGGTGGGCGAGCTGGGCTTGTGCTTGTTCATAAGAGAGACCAGCTGATCAGTGCTATGAATGCCCCTTAGCCACAAATCTCAATGGAGGGCTACAAGCACAACAAGTATGAGGCTTTTTTAATGCATGAAAATGAAAACTCAAAGCAAAAAACAGTTAAGTGAATCATTTTTTACTGCAGGGACTAAGAAAGATATTGTTTTTTCATGCACAAAGGCTTCCATAGCCTTCACGTTTTTGAGAAGAACCTGACACTCAAAGTGATACTCAAATTGATGAAAATGTATCGAAGACAATCCACAAATGTCAAATTGTGATGTTTTGGTCTGAAAACGCAACTTCCCAGCGACTGCGGTGGTGATTCCTAAGATTTTTATTGCTGTCAATTTCATCTACGGACACAATCCAATGCTTGGTTTAACTTCAATAAATTTTCATATATTAGATCATCACTTTCTGACTGCCATGCACCTGTCAATTGAGAGTCATGCAGCCATTACATAGTATATGATTTTACAAGTGTCCTCTGTCCCATCTGATAACGTAACCTCTATTGATGGTCTTTGATCAGCCATCTTGACTGGTAACAGTGTTTGCAAAGATTTGGCCTCTGTATACAGGTGGAGAAAAATTGAGAGCTGGCTGCATGTGAGTGATTTAAAGGGGTTGTCCCGCGGCAGCAAGTGGGTCTATACACTTCTGTATGGCCATATTAATGCACTTTGTAATATACATTGTGCATTAATTATGAGCCATACAGAAGTTATAAAAAGTTTTTTTACTTACCTGCTCCGTTGCTGGCGTCCTCGTCTCCATGGTGCCGACTAATTTTCGCCCTCCGATGGCCAAATTAGCCGCGCTTGCGCAGTCCTGGTCTTCTGCTCTCTTCAATGGAGCCGCTCGTGCAGAATGCAGGCTCCATGTAGCTCCGCCCCGTCACGTGCCGATTCCAGCCAATCAGGAGGCTGGAATCGGCAATGGACCGCACAGAAGAGCTGCGGTCCACGGAGCAAGAGGATTCCGGCGGCCATCTTCACAGGTAAGTATAGAAGTCACCGGAGCGCGGGGATTAAGGTAAGCGCTCCGGTAAGCTTTCTGTACGTCCCTGCATCGGGGTTGTCTCGCGCCGAACGGGGGGGGGGGTTGAAAAAAAAAAAACCCGTTTCGGCGCGGGACAACCCCTTTAAGGGCTAATTAAATGCACCTATTAGTCATTTATGGATTTGTGGATATGCCATAAATGGTTGAGATGGACTATCCCTCCAAGTGCCTTTCACACTGGCAGAATTAGCCCACAGAATGTACTGTAAGATGTGGTCTACTCCACAGCAAAATTTGAAGGCTACTTGCAGATTTTGATGCAGAATTGATTTGAGCTGTAGCATCTGAGTAACGTTAGCCCTTAAATTATATATGAATTTGTAATTCACTTGTATTGATGCCTTGATGTAGCAGAACATGGGATGTTTCTGGCAGGGCCTAATATTCAGAGATATCTATGGAAACAGAAGCAGTGAAGAAAGACAAGTTGTGTTGGATGTCAAAGGTCACCATTATTTCAGGCGTTGGCATCTGTTGTAGACCATGTGCTTCATATAGGTCAATGACAATGGGTTACGTAATTTGCAAATTAATCCAGAAGACCACCTGGTATGGAGTCAACAGTGTTTTTCCCGGGGTGCTCACAAACACATATATTAGTAAATTAGAAAATTGGAGACATGTGAAAACTTACAGAAGAGCCCACAAGCACCTCATTACTTCCTCCTGCTAGATGAGTGGTTCATCTGTCTCCAGTTGATACTAAACAAGCACTTGAAGGGTATACAGGCGGTCACACTAAGGCTTTGTTCACACGAGCGCTGTTTTCGTGCATTATAGGTGCATGAAAAGATTGCGGCTATACTGCACTAAAGATCGCGTGAACTGGTGTATTCCAGCTATTTTGATTAACCTGTTCACATGATCGGAGGTGCATGTTATCTAGCTCCCATAGGAGTCTATGGAAAGCACGCACCAAAGATAGGTCAGGTCCTACCTTTTCTTGCACCATGGACCTTAGATGTGAGTTTGCAGTCTATGTACTATCTTTGATTGGTGCAAGCTTTGTGCATCTCGCAACCCACAAATGTTGCACAATTTTCTCGCCCTTGTGAATCCGGCCTAAGGCTTCTTTCACATGAGCGCATATCGGACGGATGTTTTCACGTGCTGTGATCTGATGCATTGGTTTCCAATGCATCAGATCACATGGGCGTATTTCCGAGATGTAAAAACGTCCGGCCAAGCCAATATAGCACAGGGCGTTTTTACATTGGAGCCAAAACATAGTTCTGGAACTATGTTTTGGCCGAAATACGACCAGCCGCTGCACGGGCTCCTATGGGAGCCCATAGCAGCGGCCATAGGTGGAAGGGAGTTTAGCAGCGTGGCTACTAAACTCCCTCCCTCTGTTCTCTCCCCCACCTGTGCAGGCTCACCTGTCTTCTTCCCCTCTCGTTTTATGCAATAGGAAGGGGCGGGGTGGGGTGAAGCTAAGCGCCGGTCCGCCCCGCCTCCTTCCATTGATGCTATGGACAAGGGGAGGGGTATGCACATAGGCTGTTTTTTACTTGAACGAGTAGTCCAAGCAAATAAATTACAGTATGTCCTATTCTTGTTACTCATCCATGAGTAAGTAGCCTTAGAGTGGATCATTAGTCTAAGACACTAAACCTGCTTTGATTAACCAGTGTTGGCCAGTCCGAGCAGTGTGTACCGTCTTAGACTACTGATGCATACTAATATACAAGTGTGGGTAAGAGAAGTGGTGCGGCCATCCTTGTCTCTCCAGGCCCGGAGGGTCACTGTACATTTAAACTCAGCTAAAACAATCATATCCCACAATAAAATGAGTAAATATTAAACGCAAGTAGAGCTGTCCTGCCTAAGCAGTCAACCAATCCTCTCATCAATATGTATCCAAGCCAGTAAAAAGACGAGGCATAGTAAAACATTACATTTTATGGGTAAGCTTTTCAGGTGGTACCCGTGTTGCAGGTTGTAGGGTCGAGGTACAGTAGAATTTGGCTCTAGGGCACAATAGGGTCAGTTCTGGGTTTTGTGTTGTTCTTTTGGATTATGTGAACCTTCTTGGACAAGTATTGTCAATCTGCCAAGGGTTGGTACATTCGATATATATCATCAGAATATGGTAAGGCCTTTCACATTTCTATTATGAGTTTTTCAATTCTTGGTATTTATGTATTTCCTTGTCTAGGAGAGGCTTTTGATGCGCACCCATTAAATGTTATGTTTTAGTTTATCTCATCTTTTTGCTGGCTTGAATAAAATGAGTGAATCTAAAATGATTTGTTACAACTCTTAAACCTCGGCTCATAGCAGGCATAAAAATAAATTCACACAGTCACACAGTCCCAGTAGCACCAGATTTATTCCCCCTGCAGCCACTTTCGGCCTCCCTGACCAGGCTCCATTTTTCAAAAATGACATGTGTCACTTTAAGTGGTAATAACTTTGGAATTCTTTTACCTATAAAAATGATTCTGAAATAGTCTTTTCCTGACACTGAATGTTAGTGGTGAATTTTGGTCGACACGTTTTGCATTTATTTATAAAAATATCCTATATTTACAGAACGTTTTTAAAAAATTTGCAATTTTCAAACTTTTTTATTGAATTTTTCTACTTGTAAGACAAATAATCATTCCATGTAAAATAGCTAATAAATAAAATTTACTGTACGTTTGCTGTATGTTGGCTGAGCTTAGCCAATCACAGGCAGCGCTCAGCCATTGAATGACTGCTGAGCGCTGACTGTGATTGGTCACAGCGCTCAGCCAATCACAGGCTATTCATTGAATTATAATATTATAATTATTATAATAATTATTATTATTACCATTCAATGAATGGCTGAGCGCTGCCTGTGATTGGCTGAGCACTCAGCCAATCAGACCAGGGATTTCTGGGGGCGGGAATTTTTCAATCCCCAGCCTCCAGAAGACAGAAGACAACTGCTGGGGCCTGAAAGAAGAGCCAGACGGCTCTTCTAGGTGAGAATAATTTTTTTTTTTTTGCTTTTTTTCCAGCTAGGGATTATTTTCAGTGAACGGCTTATATTTCAAGCCCTTCCCCGATAATCATTGCTGCAGGGGTTGCCTGCAGCCCACTGCTTTCAATGGGGCCGCAGCAGTGCCAGCCCCATTGAAAGCAATGGGATAGCATTGTGGACTTCTGCCACAGCTCTGACAGCTGTGACAGCTGTTGCAGAAGTCCATGATGTACTCCCTATATTTTCAATGAGCGATAGGGCAGATTTTTCTCTGCGCTGCGAGGCTTGAGTGTAAAAAGTGGAAATGAGTATGTAACCATTGAAAATCATTGTTTTCATAATCATGCGTTTTCACTCACTCTCGCATCGCAAGAAAACATATCGCTAGTGGTTAGGCGCCCTAAGGCTAACTTCATACTGGCGAGCGCAATATGGGGCCGTGAAAACCGCCACCATATCACACTTGCCATTCATATGAAATCCCCGAGGATGCGGGGTGATTCAATGTCAAAACAGTCACAGCAGAGATTCGCATGGTGCGATGCTGCCGCTGGTCGCATTGAAAACCATGGGCAGTGCGATGCGAGAGCACACACAATATAGAACATGCCGCAATTTGTTTTCTCGCATCGCGGTGCGATACGGGAAAACATTGTTCATGTGTATGACCCCATTTTTTTGAATGGGGTTCATATTTGTGCAAGATTTTGAAACCCATGTGAAGGCAACCTAAGGGGTTAAAAAATATAAGTCGTCCCAGAAGAATCCCACATACGCCTATGTCAACCAGTCATGGCTCTTGCAATGCGAGTATGAAAATTGCTTGGTTCTTAAGTCAAAAAAATAGGCAAACAGGCCGGTCACTAATGGGTTAATATAGAATTTTATTATAATTATTTTCTTTCACATCCATTAAGATATTAAATGTATTGGAAAAAGCCAAAGCAGAAGTGCGGACACTGGTGAGATTATCTTTGGCGCTGCCTGTGTATCCTTCATCATGTTTCTAGATGCTTCCATAGCAATGTGCTGTGTCTGGGCGAGGTAGAGGCGGCTGCTGCATCACACCTTCCCCTCTTTACATGTGCATGTATTACTGTCGTCTGGCGGCTGCAAATTCAGGTTGCTAGGAAACCGCCTCGGCAACATAAAGGGCGCTCGGCTGGATTGATCGTATCTGTCATCCTGCAAACAGCTGGTTCGCATTCGACTTCATTCTCCTCAATTCTGCATTTAAGGGGATCAGCCGACGCAATTTACTATTCGGCCTCATTCAGACGGGCGTTTTTTTTGCACACAAATAGCCGCACAAAAAGATTGCGGCTTGCGAGTTGAAAAATCGCGTGAATGAAGCTGAAGGCGCAATCTACATTCATACATAATTTGCTCGTTCCGTAGTGCGTGCTGCGTGTTAAATCCAGCTCCCATAAGAGTCTATGGGAACTCCTGCGCAGCTCGCACCAAAAATCGGTCAGATCCTATCTGTTCACGCAGCACGGACCTTAGATGCCGGCATTGTAGCCACACGTGTCCTGTCTTTTGCAGGTGCGAGTATTTTGCAAATCACTCATGTGAATGCTCCTATAGGAAACTGTTGGATCTAACAGACGCCATCTTATTGCGCGGCTATTTGTGCGCAAAAAAAAACGCTCGTCTGAACGAGGTCTTAGTTGCATATTTTGGGCTCACATGATGATGGAGGACATTTTTCCAGAACTGTAAAGATGTTGCTGCATTTCAGTTCTGAGTGTTTTCCTAATTACTAACTGATTAACCCTTTAAGGACGCGGCTTTTTTTTTTTTTCATTTTTCCTAACCAAAAAAGTCATGAATCTTTTTTTAATTTTCCATCAACACAGCTGCTTAATGCTTGTTTTTTGCAAGACAAGTTGTATTTTTCAAGGGTAGTATTTAATATATCATATAATATACGGAAAAACTTTAAGGCCACGGTCAGAGAGGGCGGATTTCCGACGGAAATGTCGCGGTTTGGCCGCAGCAACATTTCCACCGGGAGAACCGCAGCAGCTTTGAAGCGGCCCGGCCGCTCGCTCTTCCGCTGAGGACAACGCTCCCATAGAGGAGAGCGCGGCCACAGCGGAAAAAAAAAAATAGACATGCTTCGTTCGGCATTTCTGAGAAATCTCGTCCACATGGCTGGCTAATCCCGGGATTAGCGGCCGCATGCGGATTTGCCACGGCGAAATTCCGCACGGAATTTCCGCGGCAAATCCACCCGCATGTGAACCCAGCCTAAAAAATGTCTAAAGGGGAAAAATTGATTCTCGAGCGCCACAGCTCAGCCAAACAGAGCCAACACTTGATGAACTAATCACAGCCATTAAATGGCTGTGATTGGTTAATCCAATGCCGCAGTGATTGGCTGAGCCGTGGCGCTCAAGAAACAAAAAGAGCAATCACTTGCTGGAGGTAGGATTTACAAACTCCATTACCAGCAAGCGCTGTTCTGTCGGTGGTGAGAAGTGGAAGCAAGCCTGCCTGGAACTGCGGAGACCAGCGGGAGGGACCTGGACTGTGCTAGGTAACTATAAGACATCCCTCGATAATAAGACCATGTGCCTCATTTAGGGCAAAAATTAATATAAGACAGGGTTTTATTTTCTGGGAAACACTTCTAGGTGGCCTTCTTCAGCTGCCAAAAGGACCCAAAAAGCAGCAAAGACAGCCGAAGGGGTACAGTGCATAGGTGAGCTCAGCAGCCTTCTCATTTTAGCAATCAGCTGTGGTCTCAGCAGCAGGATCCCTACTGATCAATACTTTTGACATGTCAAAAGTTACCGTAAAGTGCAGCTTTCCCGGTGTATACACATTGAGATTGCAAGACTCATAGTACTATGCTAATATCTTGCCGCTCTGCAGGGAAACTCAGTTAACTAGATTCCCCTGCAGATTTATTGGCAGAATACTGGTTGCTGCTTATGGTAGCCTATAATCTGTTAAAGGGGTTATCGAACGAAAAACGTATGTCCCAGTATAGATAACAAATGTTTGTTTGCTGTGAGTCCAACCAATGGGACCCCAAAGATCATGAAAATGGCAGACCCTAAGTCTCCTGGTAAAATGGAGCGGCAGGGTGCATGTGGGACCACAGCGCCATTCCCTTTTATAAGACTTGGGTAGGTCGCCGAGCACATCGCTCAACTGAGTCCCATAAAAGTGAATGGAGTTGTGGTAAAGCCTATGCACAGTTGCCCCATTCTCCTGGGGGACTCAGGAGTGTACCGTTCTCGTGACCCCTTGGCGTCTCAGTGGGCAGACACCTAGTAAAACAACCTAACGAAACATAACATTATATAAGGAAGTTGCCATGGATGTAATTTCCTAACATATTCTTTAAGAAGCGCCTAAGGTGAAGTTTCTATATCCCCCACATCACACAATAGTAAAGATTATTCGGTTTAATTAAAGGGGTATTCCGGTTGTGAAGCGAATTTTAAAAAAATCCAAAGGTGTTTGCGCCATATTTATGCACTGTTGGCTATGGGTATAAATCACACATCCATTACCTTCTTATCCCGTTCTCCATTTCTGATATTTCCCTACTTTTTTCAATATGGCCGCCCCATCCGTGCTGACATGTAGCTTGGGACTACTTTTCCTGCTCTGTATTTCCTTCCTATGTGCGTACCCACTACGCGCTGCCCTGCGTCTGGTTACAATTAGAGATGAGCTAGCACGTTCGGTAAGGTTAGTTACTCGGGCGAGGCTCACTCATCTCGAGTAACTGCCTTCTCCTCCAAGTGTGCTCTGGGGGGCGGCGAGGGAGAGCGGAGGGGAGCAGGGGGGAGTGGCTGCCCGCCATTCACCCCCGCCACCCCCCGAGCACGCTCAGAGGAGAAGGCAGTTACTCGAGATGAGCTAGCACGTTTGGTAAGGTGAGTTACTCGAGGGAGGCTTGCTTATGTCCAGTAACTGCCTTCTCCTCTGAGTGTGCTCAGGGGGTGGCGGGGGAGAGCAGAGGAGAGCAGGGGGGAGAGTGAGATCTCTCTCTCCCCCCCCCCCCGCTTCCCACCACTCACCCCCGCTGCTCCCTGCTCACGCTCGGAGGAGAAGGCAGTTACTGGACATGAGCAAGCCTCCCTCGAGTAACTCACCTTACCGAACGTGCTAGCTCATCTCTAGTTACAATCCAATCTCAAAAGCTGAAGAGCAAAAAATTCATTCCTGACCATACTTACTGAGGAAATCCAACCGGTAGTGTTGGACTGCCTACCAGTTATACCTAGGGTGACCTGTGAATAATCACGTCTGAAGTGGTGCCCGGAGAAGGTGATGGTTTATGGAGCGACAGATAGAAAATCCAAAGCTGAACCACATTGCAAACTTTAATAACTTTTGATTATCATCCATTTGACAGTAACTTTGTGTAACCAGAATACATCTTTAATAAATGGTTAGTGCAAATATACATACTGGGAGAATCTTCATGTTCCTGCATGTACGATCCTGATGTGGATACTACTTTCAGATGGAACTGCTTGTCATGGTACCGCAATGCTATTACTAAGGTCAAGGTCTCAGTGTCTTAGCATTTTTGCTACCATCACAATCAGGCAATTAAAAAAACTACCTACAAAAGAGAACTTAGATGTCATGTTGAATTACAAAACAAAAAGGTTAAAGCCTTCAAACTCCGTTTTGGCTTTGCTATTTAATGCTCTTTGCCTGATTCATCTCCGTAAATGTTCTTGCGCCCCATCACTATGGAGCTTTTGTTTCAGAGCTTCAAAGCAGATGAACCAGCTGCACATCTTCACAGGCCAACCAATGTGGTGTCCTGTCTGGAGCTGGCCCTGGTCCTGAATGTTTGTTGTTCCCTGACCACAGTATCTTCTAAGACATCCATGAGACAGCTAGATAATCAGATTAAACTAGATGATTGTGTGATATAAAAGCCGTCTTTTGTGTAACTCCGTTTTGACATTCTGGCTCTATTTGTTATATATTATTATGTTTAGAATACATTATTATACAAATTGTGTATATTGTATTATTTTAGAATTTGTATTTTATATTATATTTTAAATATTTATGCATAATATATAATAAGAGTGCATTTTTTCTAAAATTTTAACTCCTTAGTGGCCACCCATAACTTACGGTGCGCTCATGCATTGCTGACTTGTTGCATTTTTTGGGTGCAGATCTGCAGCCAATTTCACCCTTCAATTGAATTTAAATTGAAAGGGGTGAAATCTGCTGCAGATTTGCTCCAAAATCCATGACACAAATATAGCACTCCCCTCAATTCGCCAGCGTGCCCCAGCACCGGGCAGTCTCTAGCGAGCGCCGGGCTGCTGGTCAGGTGATGCCACTTCTGCATTGAATGTGGAAATGCTGCAGGATTTGCAGTAGAATTTTCCGCTGTGGACATTCTGCAGCAATTCCGCCCCGTGTGAACGTACCCTAAAGGGGTTTTGCTGGACACAAAACTGTTGATGACCTATCCTCAGGATGAACCAGCAATAGTTGATCAGTGGGGATCCGCTGCTAGGGATCCCAGCATTTTGTCATTGCGGCGGGGCTGGAGATCATCATCGGGGATGGGAGCGGATATGCCATAGCGGTCTTTACCCTGGGAGGTAGAAGTGTGGTAAATATAATAGTCAATTCAGCCCCCATTGATTTCAATGGGAGTGAAGCCTGCAATGGCACTTCAACTACCATCCCTGATGACTATGTCTGACCAGCTTCACTGACGGGCGAAATGTTGGTCGATCGGGATCCCCAGCAGTGGGTCCCTAGTGATTAACTATTGATGACCTATGATGAGAATAGGTCATTAATAGTTTTTGCCTTGACAACCTCTTCAAATGTTTAGACCTATCTTGTACTGTGATGGCATATTGATATAGTTATCATATATTTTCTGCTGTCTGGGAATATGGCCTAATATATGCGAAAGGAAAAGCATTCTTTACATTGGGGGTAGAGATGAGCGAACATACTCGTTTAGGGCGATTTCGCAATCGAGCACTGCTTTTTTCGAGTAACTGACTACTTGGGCGAAAAGATTCAGGGGGTGCCGGGGGCGGGGGGTTGCAGAGGGGAGTGGGGGGGTGAGAGAGAGAGAGAGCTTCCCCCTGTTCCCCACTGCTACCCCCTGCTCCACCACGCCGCCCACCGGCGCCCCCCGAATCTTTTCGCCCGAGTAGTCAGTTACTCAAAAAAGCGGTGCTCAATTGCGAAATCACCCTAAACGAGTACGTTCGCTCATTTCTAATTGGGGGGCTAAAAACACCTAAAGACCCCGGCCTACCTGTACAGTTACATCTTAGTCTAGATAGTCTCGCTCATCAAATTTTTCATGCAGACACAAAAATCATCGTTGGTCTGCTGCTGTATCGTTCTGTATAAACAGGCCATCAGTCTTCTATGGCCTGTTTACTATGAATGGAGGCGGGCAGGGGGCATGATCCCAGGCCCACTGTGTCTCAAGTCACTGAACGATGACCGCTCCTGCCTAAAAGCACAGGCACAATCATCGCTGGAACGGCTGTTGGGCACTGAGGTACCCAATAATCTTCTCATATAAAAAGGGCTTTACATCACAGGCAGGATTACACTGAAATAACAGGATCCAGTATTCACAATAGATGATCAGCTGTGACTATCTACTCCCTTTCCTGCAAAATGACCCCCACACAGGTCACAGAACCTGTCTAGAACAGTCTCCCATACAAGTCAATTGATCAGCTCGTGTCTGCTGTGTGAATGGCCCACGAAGCTGCTGTAAAGCATCTTTTTAAATGCTGTTAAATGCAGCTAAGGAAAGATGGCCACCCCCATATTCATGCACAGACAGCAGAATAAATAATTCTACAGTCAGAAAATAAAAAAAAAAATAGATTCGAAGAATGTTAAATGTTTTTCTATCTGGTTATCAGAAAAAAATGGTGATATAGTCCCTTTAAGAAGACTTTTGCAAGACTTTCCATGTGTCAAAAAGTTATGTAATTACTATGTCATTATTACCTTGTGTATCAAAGTTGACTCAAACAAAAAAGTGGTCTTCTTGCCCATAACAATCAATCCAAGTTCAGCTATACATGTCTAAACTACATTGGGGCAGGTGTAGAGTAGACCCTATTAGGTGATATGGATATGGCAACTACTTCTTCTGACCCTACATATGATTTGTAGCCTTTGTATATTATTGTTCATTCTCATTGCCATTCCATGTTGGGAGACTTAGAGCGGTACTGTAAGGGTGGATGCACACTTGAAATATTTTCTCTCTTGTGCTACGAGAGCACGAGAAAACTCTCGCCCCGCAGCGCAAGAAAGAGGCCGGTATAGAACCGGCATATCGCAAGTGGTTTCAATGGGGCCAGCGACAGCAGCGCTAGCCCCATTGAAAGCATAGGGAGAATGCCGCAGACTTCTGCCACAGCTGTCACAGCTGTGGCAGAAGTCCCCGGCATTCTATTCCATTGCTTTCAATGGGATTGGCACTGCTGCCGATCTCATTGAAATCAATGCTTTCTGGCAAACCCCGCAGAATGATTGCCGGGGAAGGGCTTGAAATATAAGCCCTTCCCCGATAATCATCAATAAGTGTGTAAAAAAATGTAAAAAATTATTACTCACCTCTCCTGCGCTCAGCCGTGTCCTCCTGCTGGCTCCCCGGCACTGCTATTAAGCTCTTTCAGCAGTCAGGGATTTTAAAAATCCCCGCCTCCTGAAAGGGCTCTGCAGATTGGCTGAGGGCTCAGCCAATAGCAGCTACTGCTAAGCTATTGGCTGAGCGCTCAGCCAATGACACATAGCCCATAGCTATTCATTCATGAAACTCCTGCCATAGCTGTCACAGCTGTCACAGCTGTGGCAGAAGTCCCCGGCATTCTCCATCTCTTTTCAATGGGGCTAGCGCTGCTGCTGCTGGCCCCATTGAAAAGACTAGCGATATGTCGGCGTGATGCCGATTTTTTTCTCGCACTGTGATGCGAGACTTTAACTTTAGTCTCACATTGCTGTGGGGAAAAAATTGCCAGTGGGTGTCCACCCTAATAGGGGTTTGCATGCATGGTGTATTTCGCCTGTGTGGAGCATCTATATAGCACCATAGCCCCCTAGAAGCAGTGGGCACTGTCTGTATTCTGAAGGCGTTTGGTATAGATCCTAAATATTGCAATGAGCTTGTAATGGCTTGTAAGCAGTGACTGGATTCTCTCAAGGAACTGAATGCTGTGGGAAGAAGCGCACACCGCTTTCCAGTGTAAATATTAACGGAGAACATAAATGCTCAGGAGAGGTTCTGACAACTGATGTTTTCTGACATCTAGTGACAAAAGAGGGTTTTCAACTTCTGGGGTTTTCTCAGTACATAATCATACAGGAGCTCTAAATCTGGAGATTTGCAGTTCTACAAGCGGAGCATAAAGCGTATCATGCCAACCTCTGGGTATTTTGCTCAGAGCATTGGGATTATTTCTAGCAATAGCAGTACAAAGATATCTGAGCCTCTCTTACGGTCCCGCAGCAAATTAAAGTGCTATGTATCTTTAAAATGTGTGATTTGCGCGCTGCAATGAAGAAAGCGGCCGCATCCCCAGACGCTTGATCACAGAGAATACATTTTTCTCAGTCAGTTGTCATTGAATTGGGGTGGGATCTTTTAAGACCGTGTAAGATAACAGCTACGCTCTTATTAGACATCCGTAAAAAGGGTTTGCAACCCATTACAATATTATTTCGACTCCCAAAAGTAAGATGATTAGAAAAACCAACTTTACCAATGGCTGGTACTGTATTCTATAAGTTGTGGTACTGTTGATAGGATACATTTCCAAGTACACAGGGACTTTTGTAAAATATATTTGCATGCCAAAGAGTTACATCATGCTTTAACCCATTGCAATCCAATTTTGGATTCAGGGCTTCCTAGGGGGATTTCTCTTTCTGCCCTTATACAATGTCGCCATCTGCTGGCTGGAGCCAGGACTGCGGTATGTGACATGCTGGAGAGGCCATCGACAACAGAGCGGCCAGTAATCTACAGTAAGAATTCCCTGCCGGATGTCTTTCGACATCAGAGCTGTGCAGTTTTCAATTAGAATGTATTTAGACGTCAGACAGCGGATTGGAAAGGGTTAAGTTAAGCTACTTTTCAGGATTTGCGCTCCAGTGCTGTGGTTGCTACTGTAAAAACTATGTCCTGTCTTAGTTGTGTGGAATGTAACCTTGATTGTTGTAACTTTAACCCCCCAACAGTCATATTCCAATTCTATCTGTTCAGTCGTGTCCGACTCTTGGATACTCTGTAGGTCAGTCCTCTGCATGCTGCCTGATGTCCATTCCCATGACCTTCTTGGTAGTGTCCAGCCAATGTGTCTTTTGTCTTCCGTTTCCTTCTACCACTGATCATTCCAAGTAGCAGTTTCTTTTTCCTGCACATTCGCCCTCATCACATGTCCAACGTCAGTCAGTCTCTATCCCCTGATCTTGCCTTCCAGGGACACCTCTAGGTTTACATGGTCTAGGACAGCTTTGTTGGTGACCCTAGCTATCCAAGGAATTCATAAAAGTTTTGTTGAACACCACAGGTCGAAAGCGTCAATTTTTCTTCAGTCTGCTATTCTCATTGTCCCCACCTCACAGCCATATGTTGCAATCGGGAAGACGATGGCTGTGATTAACCTTTGTTGGATGGTGACTGAGACATCCTTGTACTTCCATATTGGGTTCATGTTCACCAAGTCCTCAGTTACATTAAATTTGTAAAACCCTTCCCAAAAATGTTAATTTTTTTGTAGATTTTAGTTTGTCTCATGTAAATATATTTGGCGCAGAACTTAATCACCTTAAGTGTATTTTTAATCCCCTAATAGCATAACTAATTTTAGCCTTAAGAACCAGTAATTCATTTACTCTTTTGTGTTCCAGCAGTCATAACATTAAAGTTTTTTGTCACTGGAGCTGTATAATACCTAAAAGTTTGCAGGACAACTTCTACTTTTTATAAGAACTAATTTTGGTACATATAATGCATTGATTAACTCTTACTTTGCTGGGGGCAATAGAAAAAAAAAGCAATTCTAATTTTGGTGGGGATTTTTTTATGGCGTTCTCCATGTGGTGTAAATATTATGTTACTTTAATTCTATGGGTCGTCGTTACATTTATAGAAGTTATATTATGACTTAACTAGAGATGAGCGAGCCTGCTCGGATAAGGCAGTTACTCAAGCGAGCATCACTCTTCTCGAGTAACTGCATACTCGTCCGAGCAGGCTCTCTCTCTCTACCCCCCACTCACCCCCACCGCCTCCCCGAGCCTGCTCAGACGAGAATGCAGTTACTCAAGAAGAGCGATGCTCGCTCATCTCTAGCCTTAACACTTTTGTACAATATAGACAGTTTTCTTTTTGAAAGACTTTGTGTGTCACCATATTCCAAGGCCAGAACCTTTTTATTTTTTTGTTGACAGAGCTGTATGCGGGCTGTTTTTTGCGGGACGACTTATAGTTTTTATTGGTACCATTTGGAGGTATAAATGACTTGCTGATTATTTCTGATTTTTGTTTTGGGGGAAGCAAGATGAATAGAGATAAGCGAGTATACTCGCTAAAGGCAATTGCTCGAGCGAGCATTGCCTTTTAGCGAGTATCTCCCCGCTCGAGACTGCAGGTTCGGGTGCCGGCGCGGGGGAGCGGTGAATAGTGGCTGTCAGCAGGAGGGAGCGGGGGGGAGAGAGGGAGAGAGAGATCTCCCCTCCGTTCCGCTCTCCCCCGCAGCTCCCCGCCCGCCGCCAGCAGCCGAACCTTCTGTCTCGAGCGGGCAGGTACTTGCTAAAGGCAATGCTCGCTCGAGCAATTGCCTTTAGCAAGTATACTCGCTCATCTCTAAAGATGAACCAAAATTGGCTATTTGGGCATTTTCTTTTCTAGTTATTTTACAGAATTTACCATGCTAGATAAATTTAATATTTTATAGTGCGGGGGGTTATGGATGAGGCCCCTTCAAACATCTGATCAGCAAGGGGACTAA
The DNA here is from genome assembly GCF_035609145.1 of Eleutherodactylus coqui. Lineage (NCBI taxonomy): Eukaryota > Metazoa > Chordata > Amphibia > Anura > Eleutherodactylidae > Eleutherodactylus > Eleutherodactylus coqui. Next base: position 113,484,456 of record NC_089846.1, on the reverse strand, counting down.
GAGTTGGACCTCCACAGGACCTTTCTGCAGCCAAGTCCCATTCAAATGAATGGAACTGAGCTGCAATACCAGGCACGGCCACTGTGCAAGAACGGCACTGTGCCTAGTGTACAATGAAGGGGGCACATAGAGATCTGCAGATTCTTCAGTGACCTGATCAGCAAGGGTGCCAGGAATCAGACCCCCATCAATTTGATATTGATTACCTGTCTTAATGATAGATTATTCATTTTGAAGTCCTGGAAGATCCTTTTAACCAAAATGTGTGTAGCTCCGGTAAATGAGAAAAATTAAAAACATAGTGTAATCATTTAGTTGTAGTGTTTGCTGTAAATATTGGTTCCCCACAACGATACCATCACATCTGCTGCATAGAAATGTAGAGGAATTGTTGAGTTACTTATTTTTTTTAATGGAATTGTCCAGTTTTGATCCCGCACGGAGCTTGGAGAAGACATGTGTTCTAGAAGTGTAGTCATTCATTATTAATGAATACACTTTTCTTTCCTGTTCGCTGAACTGTTACCATATCATACAAGATGTTGGAACTTTCTTCTCTGAAAGCCTGTTAAAGGGCCAGCGCAAGCACCTGGCAAACCTGGACAGGTGTCAAGGCCCACTCCGTCTGGGGGGCCCACAGTGCACAGGGGTCCGGGAGGAAAAGGGGCCCAGGCTGCTTGGTCAGCACAGCAGTGCTGAAAAAGGTACAAGAGGTGGCATATACATGTAAAAGTGGCTACAGGTAATATATATGTAAAAGAGGATGAAAGGTAGCATGTCTAAGAGCAGGCAAGAGGTATCATTATATGTAAAGGGGCAATAGGTGGCATATCTAAAAGGGACAATAGGTGGCATTGTAACTAAAAGGGGCAAAAGTGGCATTATAATTAAAAGGGGAGAAAAGATGGCAAAAAGGGAACATTAAATCTAAAATTTTTCTAAAAGTCAGCAAGAGAAGTAATTACTGACTGGAGCATAAGGCTTCATTTCCACGAGTGCATATATGCCGCGTTTTCAAGCCCGAGCGCATATACCCTACCTATGTGAAGCATTGGTTTCCAATGCAGCCGTTCACATGGGCGAATAAACGGCGCGTAAATACGCCGGCAGCACAAGAAAAAGAACATTTATGCGTCCGGCGCATATACACTGGATCTATGTTTTGGCCAATGTACGCTGGTGAGTCCTATGGACTCCTTTGGGAGCAGGGAACGAGAAGGGAGAGGAAGGCATTTTTGCATTGTCCAATGCTGCGAAAAGCTTACAGGTGACTCTATATAGGCATTGGAAGGCATCCCGAGGATTTTGGCAGAGCGAGGGTTTTCCGGGATGCGGTATATTTTTTCGTTAAAAGCTACGCTCGCGGTCGTGTGAATGAACGAGAAAATGCTGTCTGTGATTGCGGAAAAACGCCCATTCAGGTTACTCAAAGCCGTCTTTTGAGCAATAATCGTTGTGTGTAACTACATTGACATCGTGCAGTTTTCGTTAAGCCGTCGCACATCGCTGTCTTTCAGTGTGCTGAAAGACAACGATGAGCCTTATCAGGGATTCACAGCGGGATACAGCTGATACTATTGTTTCAGCTGTATCCCACCCCTGATAACAGGCTGGGTATGAAGAACAGAGCGGTCTAGCCCTGTTCTCCATACCCCGCATGGAGCGCTAAGCTGTATAACAGCCGTGTGCTCTAAGCGGGGACACCCCTTCTGCATCCTCCGCTGGGAGAGCTCGGCAGTATAACAGCCGGGCGCTCCCATCGGGGAACAACTGGATGCAGAGAACATGCGCCCCACTTCTTCTCTGCATCCTCCGCTCGCAGCACCAGGTGATCACTAAACGTTTGAGCGATCATCTTGCAATGTAATTGACACAACAAGTATCACTTAAAAGACATCTTTTGAGTGATAATCGTGTCTAAATAGGCCTTTTGATTCTATCGCCTGAGGGCCCACATAGACCTGGAGCCGGTATGTTTCTTAAATGTTGTATTTCCTAATCCCATTTTCCATGGTACAGCCTTTGTATAGCCACCTTCTTACACTAAACGTGTTTAATGCCACCTTTTATGTCACTATGACATTTATCGAAGTGCTTTAGCATACAATTATAGATATTTTTGAATACTCCTCTGTTTGGAGACAGATAGACAAGAGTTGGGACTCTATAAACATATATCCACAGACCCCGGCTACAGCTGTTAGCATTATTTATACTGCAGCATTAGGCTTACCTTCAGTCACTATAATATTCTGGATCCCATGTCTCTGTAGAAAACACTGTTGAATAGTAAGTGTGGAAATCGCATTCAATCACCACAAAGAAGCTATTATTAATGAAGATTAGCTGGAATTAAACTCTTCCAATTACAATTAATGGAGCCTTTGGCTGCTGTGTGGATCTTGTTCTGTCTTTTATAGTTGGTTATGTTCATCTAGATCTGATTTCTTTGCCTTGATATAACATTTGCAATTACTGTATGCAGCTACCGATACTGTACTCCATAGACTGACACAATAGAGGTGGGATAAAAATGTCATTCCTCATTACTGACATACATACACCCCAGCAAGAGTTGAATTAATATTGTTTAAAGGCGTTGTCTACTTTAGAAAACCCGTGTTCATGTAACCTATTAGGGAGTTAAAGAATATGAATAAAGCTGCACCTAATAATTTTTATTATTTTCTTCCCAAATGCAAAATTAAACAACTTTCTAAATAGTCTTCATTAAAAAAAAATGTTTGATGCTGCGCAGTTTGTATAACTCCTTCACATGCCTGGCTGTGCTGCTGACTAACATTGATTGGACAGCACACTGCAGCTAGTTGTAGCCACTGTCTCTGCTCTCCTCCTTGTAAATGGCAGATCAGAGTGTGGACAGGGAGGAAAACATCTAAGTTTTGATTGAGGGCAGATCACATAGATAGTTGCTAAATACAAAATATTTAGTGTAATTTAGTTCTTTATTTAAATAAACACTGCATTAGGCCGGCTGCACACGGACGGGTCGGATTCTGCATGCAGGTGCCCGCAGTGGAATCTGTCTTTGACCGCGGCAGGCAACCCTGCACACCTGCGTTCTCCTGTATTGCAAATGACCGCGGCGGCTTCCCGTCGGTCATGCGCAGCACAGTCTTCTTTTTTAAATCTTTTTTTTTTCCTGCGCCTTCGCTGGGCAATGTCGTTGGGTACCCACGGTCCATCCGCAATATCAATTGCGGCTAGATGCAGATTGGACGGCTTCCATTGACCCCCCCCCCAAAAAAAACCCATCCATGTGGATACCACAGAAACATAGAGCATGCTGCAATTTTAAATCAGCTTTCAGAAATTGCTATAATTGTGAGCAGATATGCAAATGTTCTATTCTTTCAATGCGTGCGGAATACCATGGATCATTATTGAGGAGGTGAACTTTTGAAAAGTTTTGGTTCAGTTGGTTCACCGAATTTCAAGAAAGCATTTGGTTCTGTCAAATTTAGTTCAAACTGAACCAGAACTTCAGCAATACCCCTAAAATATTAATGATACAAACTCCCTGCTGATGTTCTCCTTGGTCAGATTTGAACCCAGGACCCCAACACTGCAACATAACAGAGCTAACAAATGAGCCTCCTCTTACTTTTTATTTTCACCCTCCTCCCCCCCCCCCCCCCCAAAAAAAACAAAACAGGGTTCAACTGTTTTAGTGCGCTCAATACTAGTCTTCTGTCTATAATTACTCTGTTGTCTGGTCAAAAGCTGAGGATTCTAAAGAGCATCTATTGCTCTGGAGGACCCGTCTTGTCTTGAATTATACACACATCCCATTGATTGTAATGCACAATGTGTAATGCCTAATTTCCCCTCTGTTTTTGCTACAAGGAAATTAAACACTTACTGCCAGTCTTCCCTACAAATCACAGCAGAATGCTGGAGATCCAATCAGTGGGAAAGTTCATGATCATTGTATTGTCAAACGACCCCTCTAATGACCCTTTTACATGGTGGGAATCGGAACGATAATCATTCCATGTAAATGCATGCAACCACTGAACGAGAAATGGACCTGAACAGCTAGAGTTTGTCAAAAGCGGACAACGCCTTTAACCCTTTCCAATCCACTGCCTGACGTCTGAAGAGATTCTGATTGAAGGCTGTACGGCTCCGATGTCGGAAGACATCCGGCAGGGTATTCTTACTGTAGATTACTGGCCGTTCTGTTGTCGGGGGCCTCTCCAGCATGTCACATACCACAGTACTGGCTCTAGCCAGCAGATGGTGCCATTGTATAATGGCAGAAAGAGAAAGCCCCCTAGGAAACCCTGAATCCAAAATTGGATTGCAAAGGGTTAATATCTGTTTTGCGACAACTATATGAATACTAATGTCCTTGAAGGCTCATCTTCTGTTTGGGTATTTGTTTGAGTTTTGATGGCATTTACACTTTGGAATTTAGTCTACAAATATATGCAGCCATGTCCTATTTGTAGGTACCAATGAGTGGCTTTATATGAAGTATGATTGAATCAGCCAACCAATAACTTGAAATAGCACAAAGCCTAGACTACCCATCTGCCAGCACTTCTCTAACTCTCATGAAGGAAAAATGTAGTGAAGTATTTGTGCCATTATCTCTCGACTGCCTTAGACTCAATAGCTGAACGTTTCAGCTCCAGGAGGTTCCATTTAATAGCTCTCATAGTTGATGGAACTCCAGTCCTCCCACTAAGTAGTATTCGGATAGGTTCAGCACCCAGGCCAGGACTCAAGCATAGAAAAACAGTTAAGTAGCTGACAGTTGTCTTCTGATTTTGTGTAAGGGCGGGAGTATAAGTGCCTACATTTTAGCTTTCATTTATTTTCCTTAATAATAAGAAGCATGCATTACATGGTCATCAACTAGAATGCTGACTTACAAGGTTTTCAAGGAAACACAAGAGGAGATTTTAGATATTACTAAAGAGAACACATTTATATAATTTTGGAACACCACAAAACTCTAGAGTATGGAGCTGAGATCATACCGAAGAAGATCTGACTCTGCACAATTTCAGATACTATAAGCAATTCCATTTTACTGGTCTTCTTGGCCACAGCTGGTTTACCACGGACATAGCAGAGGAAAAATGTCAGCCTGTGAAACCCTTTAAGTAAAAGAAATGCTGGGAGCTCCAAAGGACACTAGGACCTCCTTGCAGTCCATGGATCTTCAGCACGTCTTATTAAGCACCAAGCACCTCATTTCACCAGATTTCCATAAGCTGTACTCAACTTAATACAAGGTATATGTGGATAAGTAGTTAGGCCTAATTGCTGGTGCATTCAGTGTTTCCCTGAAAATAAGACCCTGTCTTATATTAATTTTTACCCCCAAAGAGGCACTAGGTCTTATTTTCGGGTGATGTCTTATTATACTTACCTAGCAGACTCGGTTCACTTCCCTCCAGCTCCTCTCCACAGCTCCGACGTGCTTCCCACAGTCCTCGGTCGCTCATACAACATAACTTCCTGGATTCATAAATCCCTCCTCCAGGAAGCAATGGCTGTGATTGGTTCTTCGACCATTGTTCAGCCAATCAATGCAGCTCTGGATGAACCAATGCTATGGCTGTGAATGGTTTATCCAGCGCTGCATTGATTGGCTGAGCAGCAGTGGAAGAACCAATCAATAGGCATTGTGTTGTAGAGACGGGATTTATGAATTGGCTGAGCCGTGGCCAATCACAGCCATTGCATTGGTTCATGCAGTACTGCATTCTTTGGCTGAGCAGCGGCCGAAGAACTAATCCCAGTCATCGAAGCGAGGCAGGATTTATGAATCCCGTAACCAGGAAGTGATGTTGTATGAATGGCTGAGGACTGCGGGAACCGCCCAGAAACCCCCAGTGGAGGGAACCTGGACCGAGCTTGCTAGGTAATGTATTTTTTTTTAATGTAGTGTAACTAGGGCTCATTGTTGGGGTAGGAATTATATTGCAAGCCTCCCCAAAAATAAGCCTAGGGCTTGTTTTGGGGGTAGGTCTTATTTTTGGGGAAACGGGCTAGTAGGCATTGTTGGCATCTAAGCCACCATTGCCGTCATTGTTGGTCACAGTAGTAGCTGTCCAGATTAGAGGCCACCAAAGATCCCTTCAGGTCTCTGGTGGGCATGTCTAACCTGTACAGATGTATAAAGGTTAGTATGTTCAGTTTATTAGTATTCATTTTGTGATCATTTACATAGAACACTGTTTCCAATTCTATCTATGATCAGTGCCAAATAGCTTACATACTAGAGCTGGTTATGTCTCAAAACCAATCCAGTTTGAGATTAGATCCATGTAGTGTGTACATATAACATATCAGAAGGTCATTTAGATTGTGCAGGTTGACGTCTACCCAAAATGCATATTTTTGGCCTGTTATAAATACATGTGAGATCTCATAAGCTTGGAATGCCTCTCCAAAGTGGTACAACATCTACACTACAATGATATGGTGGCTCTCATAGATGCTATTACTACAAATCTCCAAAACACTTCTGTGATGATTCACTGAGAATATTTTACATATTCCAAGATGGCTGTTTATTCCATTTGAAACAAGTTTAATTTCTCTGCTCCAAGGGCTTATTCAGATGACCGTATATCGGCCGCGTATTCATGCCGGCCGATATACGGCGTCTCTCTCTGCAGGGGGAGGAGACTGAAAGAGCCAGGAGCAGTGCTCTGAACTCCTGCCCCCTCTCCGCCACCTCTCCACCAACTCTCCACCCCCTCTGCACTATTTGCAATGAGGGAAGGCGGGGTGGGGGCGGAGCTAATTATCAGAACTTAGCCCCGCCCCATCCCGCCTCCTCTCATTGCAAATAATGCAGAGGGGCAGAGAGGAGGCAGAGAGGGGCGGGAGCTCAGTGCACTGCTCCTGGCTCTTCCAGCCTCCTCCCCCTGCAGAGAGAGACGCCGCATATAGGCTGGTGTGAATACCCGGCCGATATATGGTCGTCTGAATAAGCCCTGACAATGTAGCAGAGTAATGGTAGTGTAAGCAAGCACTAAGGCTACCTACTCACATACGAGTGCAATATTGTGCCAAGAAACTTGGCCCGATATCGTGCTCGCCAGTGTGCATTTTCACTGCGATGCAAGGCTTTTTTAACGTCAAAAACGCCTCCCATCACTTCTGTGAAGTAGCGATCTTCTGATGCGTCATTTGAAGTATGGATAAATCGGCTTTACTTTTGCACCGTTCTTTTTTAATCACCCTGTGGTTTGTGGGAAAAGACTCTATCTAACTTGTAACATATTGATCCACCCATTCTGGGCTTAGGAGTCCAGTGGGCGGTCCAATTCAGTGACAGCCTATGTGCATCCTCAGATAGCTGTCAGTGAGTAGGACCGCCCACTGGACTCCTAAACCAGGGATTTAAAGGAATAAATTACAATTTCTGCATAATCTTTCCCCACAGAACTGTATATGAAAGTGGTCGGCTCCACCTACTCTTTAAAGCGCTGTTCACACATCAGACTGCATGTTCAAAGTGACAGAATCCCTTGAAATTCCCGTTCTATTATTCATATTCTTTGGAACTGACAGCTTTCTTACAAGTTATTTGTCTTGAATAAAGGGAAGATGTGAAAAGCTTCGGCAATATCTTGAAACGTAGCATTCTAGGAAAAAAGTCTGAACTTGCTTGTTTATTTCTAAAAGAGGTAAAACCTTCATTCGGCGGGGCTTTGAAGTGTGAAATTTCCCAGCCACTGTTTTACTTGTCAAAACATCTGTCAAACAAGGCGAGCAATAAGGATGTTATGGAGATACTCGAGTGACGAGATCTGACGCGTTTTGGACTCTTGTCTAATGGGCTGATGTCTGATTTTGAGTAGTAATTTTTTTTTCTTGTTGTTGTCATTCTTTTAGATTGAACCCTTTGCTTTTCCTTTTCCCCTGCCAGTTGCATTAAGAAGGCATTGCGTAGAAAACAGCTGAGTGTCTGCATTTGATAGATGACTGTAATTACCTCCTGGTTGACATGTACGTTGGAGTAGAGTTTAGTAATATATCTCGGTGCTCAGGCAGACCTGCATATTTTTCTGACAAGATATACCGTGTTTCCCTGAAAATAAGACAGTGTCTTATATTAATTTTTGTTCAAAAAGGTTTAACTTTTTTACATGTATAGCTGCCTGGACATTATTTAAATTGACTTTTTTAATTAACTGTTAGCAGGGCTTCATTTTGGAGTAGGGCTTATATTTCAAGCATCCTCAAAAAGCCTGAAAAATCATTTTGCATCCTCAAAAATTCTGGAAAATCATGCTATGTCTTATTTTCACGGTATGTCTTATTTTCAGGGAAACAGGGTATATGTGCATCTGTCACTGAGATTACCGCTTTGGAAGCTATATTGGGACACTAGTAAATTAACATGCCCTAAAATTAGGCTCAGTTTACCCCAAACCATTATCATTTGAACGAGTGTACGAGCGAATGACATCAGAGTTCGCTTGTTTGCTTGGACAGCCTGTTTATACAGGCAGATACATCGTTGCTCGCTCAGTCGTCCACATTTGCCGCATATCTGAATGAGAATGACTGAATGAGCGTTATTTAAACTGAACAATAAGTGAATGAGCTAACAATGATTTCTATGCCTGCATAAAATGAAGAATGAATGAAAAGAGAATGACTATCTTTTCGGTCGTTGGCTCCATTTACACTGAATGATATCGTGCGCTTATACTCGTTTGAATGAGTTTCATTCCATCTAAAAGGGCCTTTAAACAAATACAGATGCGGCAAAGCTTGGTTGTGATAAATCTTACATTAAGCCATGAAAAAGCTATTGTCTTATCTTAACATGACAAAACCCATTGTAAAGCAAGTAAAATGATATATAAACTGTGGCATAGAAAGTTATCATAATGCATTCAAAGTTTTATTAAATTCTGATACATCTGTAATGATAATCAGACCTTTGGTGATCTTCATAGTTAGGCCTTAGTCAGATGGGCGTTTTTTCGCACGATTTGCAGATCGCATGACGGATGCGCATCCGCAAATCGCGTGACCGCTGCGCGCAAGTCGCCCGCAAATCGCCCGAAAATCTGCTCCTAGCCGCGTTTCATTAGAAACGGGCCGGAGCTGTCCAGCGCATTGCATTCAATGGAGACGGCAATAGAGCCGCCTCCATTTAAAGCAATGCGCTGCGGGCGAGCCCGGGATGAATTGTCGGTAAGGGCTTAAATATATAAGCCCTTCCCTGCAATTCATCCTAAAATGTGTTAAAATAAAAAAAAATTGTATACTCACCTTCTCCCGGCAGCCGGAGCTCCGTGCGGCCATCCTGCAGTGGGTGTGAATGGGGTGTGAGTCTGACCTGCCCCCTGATTGGCTCAGCGCTGAGCCAATCAGAGGCATGCCTCACTCACACCCATTCATGAATTCATGAATGGATGTGAGTCAGACCTGCCCCTGATTGGCTCAGCGCTGAGAGGCAGCAGTCACTCACCCATTCATGAATTCATGAATGGGTGTGTGAGTGAAACCGGCCTCTGATTGGTCAGGGCTGTGACCAATCAGAGGCAGATCATTCAGCAGGCGGGGATTTTAAAGCCCTGCCGGCTGAATAGTGCCGAGAAGCAGTTCAGGAGAACTGACAGCGGCCGCGGCTGGACTCCGGCTGCAGCGGAAAGGTGAGTATACAATTTTTTTTTTATTTTAACACATTTTAGGATGAATTGCAGGGAAGGGCTTATATATTTAACCCCTTCCCGACAATTCACCCCGCGCACGACGGCAGCCCATTGCTTTCAATGGAGCGGCTGTATTGCCGCTCCATTGAATTCAATGGGCAAACATCGTTCTTCTCTGCCACAGCTGTTACAGCTGTGGCAGAGAAGAATGATTTGTCTTCTATATGTTCTCAGTGGGGTCGGCGCTGCTGCCGCCGGCCCCATTGAGCGCATATAGAGAAGAGAACAGAAATCGCAGATCGCAGATAGGTGCGATCTGCGATTTTTTGTTCTAGAATTTATCGGACGAGCGCATAAAAAGCGCTCATGTGTCCGATACCATTGCAAAGCAATGGTTTTATAAAATCGCCGGACGCATGTGCATGCGCAAATCGCGGCTAAAAACGCCCGTCTGACTAAGGCCTTAGGCTCACTATCTCCTAAAAGTGAAATCCTTTTAAGATCTTAGTAAAGACCCATTTACACGGAGCGATGATCGCTTAAAGATCACTCAAACCACAGTTTGAATGACAGCTTTGAGCGATCATTTTGTATAAACTATGAAGTAGTTACTCAGCTACTTAATAGCTTATTAGCGTGCAAATGAAGCCTTTAGCTGAAAGCAGTAAATAGCCCGAGGGCTCTTATCTGCTTTCAGTTCCTTTGTTCTCCGATGGGAAACAATGTTATCAGCACTACCCGTGGAGAACTGATAAGGGCGACCGATGACTTTTAGGTTGGACTGAATTTAACAATCAGGTAGCAGAGCACGAAAAGTCACGATGGCCGCGCGTTTAGATGCAACGTTTATCGCTTAAATGATCGCGATTTTTGAGTGATCATCGCTCCGTGTAAGTGGGCCTTAACAATTAACTAATTTACATGAGTGATCAGTCGCAACAAATGTGGGAGCAAATGACAACCAAACAGAAAGACAATAAGTACAATTAACAACAAAAGAACGGCTCTTGTTCTGGAGTATAACCATCTGTAATGTTCTTGTTCAGTAAAGCCAATTCTGTAGGGTTCTTTTAGGTAGGGGCATAGATGAGCTACTATGGGAAGGCTACTGGACATGTGCCCCAAGTGCTGGATACCAGCATATTATCAGCATGCCACTTTGCTTGGCCAGGGTATTTAGATACTGAGCTAGGTGCTTGTTCTAGATTATAGCAACCTAGTTATATGTAATGTCTTAATTAAGTAAAACTAGTTGTACAGGGTCCATCAGGCAGGGACATAGCTGAGGGGATGGCTATAGGACATGTGCTCCAACTGCTGGATGCCAGTGTGTTGCCAGCATGCTACTTTGCTGTGGGTATTTAGATGCAGAGTAAGGCTCAGGTCTCGGGATATGGCAACCTGGTTATATGTAATGTTCTTATTCAATAAAGCTAGCTCTACCAGGATCCCTCAGGCAGCGGCATTGCTAAGGGGATGGCTGCCAGGACATGTGCCCCAAGTTCTGGATGCCAGGATATTTAGATACAGAGCTAGGCCTATATTCTGGATTATAGCAACCTGGTTAAATGTATTGTCCTTATTTAGTAAAGCTAGTTCTACGGCGTCCTTCAGGTAGGGACAAAGCTGAAGGGATGGCTACCGGGACATGTGCCCCAAGTGCTGGATGCCAGGTTATTGCCAATATGCTACTTTGCTGTGGCTAGGATATTTCGATACAGAGCATGGCCCATGTTTTGGTTTATAGCAACCTGGTTAAAGGTGATGTCCTTATTCAGTAAAGCTAGTTCTACAATGTCCTTCAGGCAGTGGCATTACTAAGGGGGTGACTACCGGGACATGTGCCCCAAATGTGGATGCCAGTGTTTGCCTGCATGCCCCTTTGTTGTGGCCAGGATATTTGAACCTATGGTGAAGAAAAGCCTAGTAATGGCTCCTACAGGTATTCTCCTTGTACTGCATAGAAGATTGACCATGAAAAGCAATTATGACCAATGTGAGTTGTCCTGTTTTATGCATCTTGGCATTTCAGGTTTAACCCCTTTTAATCTAATACTATTTTGTTGTTGCTGTTGTTAGCCATTTAGTCATTCATGACCCTCGTGAAACCAGCAACCAAAAAAGTTCACACAAATGACATATTAAAGCAATATTTTATTGTAAACACATTAAAAAATATCTAAAAAGATGAGTGACCATAGGAAAAACACCTGTCACGTCCGTCCTGGACTGCCAACAAGAACAGAGTATGGGGAATGCAGCCAAGACGGCCGCGGGAACTAACTTGTACAGGTGGCTAGATGCAGACGGTCAGAGAGCACCTCTGCAGGAAGGTGAAGGCCTGTATATCACGACCATGTGGCACAGAGCACACGCTCAGCACGGGCCCAGGGTGACAATCACACTGGATGAAGTTGTAATTCACCATGCACAGAAGGACAAAGAGGACAACTCCAGAAAGGTGGAAGCCTGTCCCTAAACTAACAGGGAGATGAAGGGTCCCTGCCTGCAAGCAGAGTAATTGCCTCGATAAAGGCCGCCCCTCTGTCTTCTTCATGGGCCCTGAATGTCCCTATAGGGAGCCTTCAGAGGTGAACAGATACAACAATATCAGAACAATAAAGGAAACATACAACTGACAGTAAAAAACAAAACAAATACAGACAAACAATGGATACAAACAAGGAACAAACCCAAGCACTGGAGCCAGACCACAGAAGCTCTGAGCAGGCTGACTGCTCAGGGATCACTGAAATAAATGGGCAACTCCCAGGCAGGAAGAGCTGGAATTTATAGGGAGGAGGGAGAACCCGATTGGCTGACAGTTCTGTCATTCTCCAGCCACACCTCTCAGACACTAGCAGGACTAATTAACCTGGACAAGAAAGCACAGGGGCTGTTTACCCTGGCTAGTCTGGATAGAAGATACAGAAACTAGGTGTGCTGGCAAATAATTAACCATGTGCTAACTGAGACGTGACAACACCGAGCCATGGGTGAAGAATCCCAAGACATAAGCATAAGTATATTACCCACAAGAGGTCATACATATAATATCAATTAAAGTGCAAACAAATAAAGCAGCATATATAAAGATAGTATAAATGCATGTGTTACAATATAATAAGGGAGACATGATTAGCTCAGTTGTCTAGGGTGTCTCAGGCCCGCCGTACGTTTCGGCATATATGCCTTCGTCTGGGGGTGGACGCTATATTTTCTATAGGTCTTACTAGTCCTATTTTAGTTGACAATGATGAGCTGCGCAGCAGGTTTTACCCTCCCATAGGAAGCTCCTGGCTCGTATTTCCTCAGTTCCCCATATTATAGAGGAGACGGCTGTCTTCTGAATCTTTGGAGTTGAATTGGATGCTGTCCAAGAGAAATTTGCCTGCTGAATAACCGGCAGCAGACGTGAGGAAACTGTCAAGCGGGTTTTTTTTCCATAATAGCTGTAATTCACTGCAGCCAATTATGCAGTTTGCTGTTTTTAACATTACACATTGCAGCCTTAGTGTATCTGACTACAGGCACCGCTCACAAGGAATACAAATAGACACATCTTGGAATGGGACGGAGTTCCACCAGGAAATACAATTAAGCATATCTTATGCATAGAAAAAAGGGACGGATTTACCACAACGCCTTTTTAGTTACAAGATATTACACATTACTGTGATGGAATTGTCCACAGAGACAGTAAATAGGAGCCTTTTTAAAGGATTTTGTTGCTGACTTGAAAATAGCTGAAGCCTACCGGCAATTCTGCATCAAAATCCGCAGGAATTCAGGGACTGCATATACCGCAACACTGTTGTGTGATATTTCGTTCCGTGTGAAGGATCCCTAATGTCCAGCATTCTTCAAGTCGTGCCACAGATTCTCAATTAGATTGGGGTCTGGGCTTGGATTAGACTATTGGCAGATAGTTCCACGTTTCCCCTTAGACCCTCCAGTGCAGCTTTAGCGGTAAATTTAGGGCCATTGCCCTGCTGGAAGGTCATCCTCCGTCCCAGTTTAAAATCTCTGGCAGATTAGAAAAAGGTTTTCCTCAAGAACTGTGGTGTATTCTATATTTACTGCCATCTTTCCTTCATTCCAGACCAGTTTTACACTCCCTGCAGATTAAAAGCCTCCGCATAGCATGATGCTGCCACCACCACTGGTGTTCTTGCAGTGATGGCAAGGGTTGGGTTTGCACCACATCTGTCCAATGTTGGCCAAAAAAGTTCACTTTTAGGGCAAAAACAAACGGGCGCATGCACTAATACGCAAGCCGCTATGGAGAGTATTAGCGCATAAACCGTTTTTGGGTTCTTTTTCGGACTATTCGAACTCCACGCTATTGCACGCAAGTTTGAATAAAAAAGCTAGAAGATAGATAGGTCCTGCCATATCTTTCTCCCATGTAGTTAACACCGTGAGAAAGATGTCAAGTCCTATCTTCTCCTGCGAGTAGTAATAACGCACGATAATCCTGCGTGACAATTAAAATCAATGGTTTTGCTTCGTCACATTATGCGGCCGTGATTTTCACGGGTGCATAATGGCACTAAAACCCGCCCATTTGCTTAAGCTCTTAGGCTGCTATAACACGTGCTCAGAAAACGCAGCGCAAAACTGCGGCATTTTCGACCGTCTGTTACAACACTTGGCAGCATTTTTAAACACATCCCATCAGTATGATGGGTGATGAGGTGCGTTAATAAGCGCTAAAAAGCGTGACAGTACAGCAGATAGCGCTTGAAAATTGCGGCATTTCAAGCGCTGGTCTGCGAGGCCCCATTGAAATGAGGCCCCAATGGTGGCGTTGTACTATATTTAGCGTGGCGTCCTGAACGGCATGCTAATCATGGTAAAAAGTGTCCAGTGGGAGAGCGGCTTTAATACCTTGACCAGAGGACCTTCTTCCATGTGTTGGAGAGTCTGCCACATGCTGTTTGGCGAACTCCAAAAGTGTTTTTTTTAGGTTTTTCGTTAAGCAATGGCTTAACAGAAAACAACCAACGGGTAGGCTATATATATATATATATATATATATATATATATATATATATTGTAGTAGTGCACTACACAGAAGGGCCTGTAGAGGGCCAGAGACAGGACTTCTGGTGCGAGGGTTAACCAAGGGGTGGAGCAGGAACAAGATAAAAAGCCAGTTCCTACCAAGGAGAGAGAGAGAGAGGGAGGGCCAGCGCAGCATAGGAAGGTGCTGCAGGCTGGTGGCCTGAAAAGGCAAAGAGTCCGACAGGGATGACGCCCCTGGACTCCCACCCAAGTTGGGGTGCTTATGGACATTGTGTGATATGATGTGCTATGCTGTGACGTGCTGTGCAATAAATGCTGGCAGGAGCCAAACAAAGATATCTGCTATTCCTGAGCCGTATTTACCCGTGTGGTGCGCCATTTCTGGTACGAGAGACCAGCGATCCCGAGGCAAGAGTACCCCCTTGCTACAATATATATAATATACATATTCATTAGTCCACAACTAGACATCCACTATGAAGTAGAACAATTGGTATATACTACTCTGTAAGTTGAGGCTATGCCAGAGCCAATACCGTCCATAATAAACTCGCCGTGGCGTCTGTTTAGCAGCAGGAAAGTGAATTTCCTATAACTTCTCTGCTTTGCAGCATTTATTTGCTTGCCAACAAGAAGCTATTTACAAAGCGCACTGCTTAGCTGATCTGTAGTTACTAATCCAATTACACAAATTCTATAATAGAAAACATAAAAGGATTTTCCACCAAACGCATGTAAGTCATGTTCATCATCTGTCCAAAAAGATTAAGGCTAGGACTACACGGCAGTAAGAGGAGTTACATGACCAAAGATCGCTCTGCAGCCCTGCAACCGCACCATGCCATTGAATCGCAGGTTGCCATGACCTTGCAGTGTAAAAGCTATGAGCTCCATGGACTTTTTGTATCCCCTAGGTCACCGTTATGGCAACCTGTGGCTCGCAGTGCTACTCCATTATGTTCAATGGCATTGTGCGACCCCTGCCATGGCCAAAGTTGCCATGTAGCGCTAGTCATATGCCTTTGTGCAAAATGCAAAAAAATATATTGTCACCTTTTTATAAATGGGCAAACCAGAACTGGTCCTTCAATTAATTTGGTTTATATATTTAACGATGGTAGGCCAGTGCCAGTTCTCAGCATTCTGGGGCCAGGAGGTTTTCCTAAGAAATCGGAGCACTCACCTGTCTTCTTGCTGTGGTCAACAATGCTGGCATAGTGTGCACACTCATCTGGGCTAAAAGTGATTGCAGGCCCCGCTGTTTTGTGTCCACGGGAGGAACCCACTCCACAGCAGCAGTGCTGTTCAGCAGGCAACGTTATTAACCTCCTCCTACCCCAGGACGTAAATGTATGTCTTGACTGTGAAGGACTTCTCGTGAATGGATGTAAACTTGCATCCTATGGATGGCATGGGCTCAAAGGCTGAGCCAGCCATCTGCAGCGAGAGCCAGCTTTTACAGACAGACACTCTCCCTGCTGCAACAGCAGGGATCAGTGAGGACGCTGATCCCCGCTGTGAACCCCTTACATGCTGTGATCAATGTTGATTGTGGCATGTAAAGGGTTCACAGAGGGAGGGAGCACCCTCTGTGATGGCCTTTGATCACTATGATTAGTGATAACGATTAGCGATAATGCATTGCAGTAAATTATTGGCGCAAGCATAGCATCACAGGTTCAAGTCCCATATAGGGACATAAAAAAATGTGGAAAAAAATAAAAATAGTAACAAAAATGGTAAGAAAAAAAACCCTCCTGTGCACTTTCTCCTCTTTGTTTAAAAAAAAAAGTTAAAAAAATTAAAACCCCACAAGTGAAAAAAACATTTAAAAAATATAGAATTTTGCTTTTGTCGTAATCGTACCAATCCACAGAAACAAAATTATCATGTCAGTTATGCTGCATGATTATGCTGCTGTCAAAAAAAAATAAATTGACGTTTTCTCTCCTTGCCTCCCAAAAAATGTAATAAAAGTTATCCACTGCATTACATGTACCCAAACAATGTTGCAAATAAAACCATAGCTCGCTGCACAAAAAACAAGTCCAAAAATGGCCAAGTAGACGGAAAAAGTAAACACTTATGGCTCTTGAAAAGCAGAGATGAAAATTCCCCCCAAAATTGGTCCAGAATAGGCCATAGGATTAAAGGGATAAACAAAGAACTTCTGTCCTCTTTTCTCCTGGGTGCAAAAGTTGAAACTGGGTGAGGTGCTGCAACAAATTAGGTGTCAAAGTAGTCTAGTGCTTCCAAAACTCCAGTCCTCATGACTCTCAACAAGTCAGGATTTCCTCAGTGTTGCACGGGTGAAGTAGATATTGTCGGTGCCTCAGACATTGCCAGAGGCGTTCTCTCTATAGGATATCCTGAAAACATGGCCCGTTGGGGGTCGTGAGGACCAGAATTGGGATAACACTGATCTAGTCCCTAGAGTGGACTATTTCCAAAGCCACATTCATCCCAAGCTTGTTCAGTGGGCCAAACCCATCGTCTTTCTTGCCAAGACCCTCCTTGAACTCTCTCTGAACATTTCTTTTCATCATCAGGGTCATTGCCTGGAAATTACTCTGCCTACCCTTATAGTAGGCAGCACCTGATCACCGATCAACCTTCCTGTCCCGAGAGCACATAAAAACATATAAACAGGATAAACAATACACCGTACATAAGATGTGGACCAATCCATAGTCCATTGCAGACTTTGCACACAAGGGAAAACTGATTTGTCAGAAATCCCTCCATATAGACTGCATTGTTGGTCCTCTTGTTAATGCTTATTCTTGTTCGCCGTTGAGTCAAAAAGTACCAAGTACTAAAGTACACTGCAAGATCACTCATTCTCATCACTTATGCAAAACATAGGTTGATAAGGGGCCTGTCAAGAGGATTTGGGCCCCCTTAGTGGAACCAACCAGTTATCCAGGATAGTAGTAGGTTGACAAAGATGACCTTATATCCGATACAGGATAATGTTGAAGTAAGGTCTAATGGCGCCAGCTTCATCTGTGCATTACGCATGCACTGAAGCTGGTTTGTGATGGTGTTTCTCAGCCCGTGGAACATCAACTGAGCCAGGAGGGGGACCAGCCAGTGAGACTCTTCAGAAGAGCGGTACCGCCCCCAGGACTCTTTACAGTGAATTTGCATATAGTGTGTGCTGTTTTTAAAGTCCTTGTTCTACATTATCTTGCCTTAGCCAGGGTATACAAAGCTATCATTGTCAACTTATTACCATCCTGGATAGCAGGTTGGTGCCAGTTTGGGAGCTGAAATCCTCCAGACAGGTTCCCTTTAATTTAAGCATAGTAGTAGGTAAAGATATGCAAATTGTTCCTTCATGGCATTTTGGGTCAACTATACGTGTAGAGCTGCTGGTGTGTAACCTTTTATATGTCTATGAAGGTCAGTGTAAATTGAACACTTTCTGTGAGGGGTTAAAAATCCTGCTTCTGCGCCAACGATGACATCAGTTTCTCTAGCCATTCCTTCTGGCAGTGGGTAATTACTAACAGCAGGGCAGGCAGCAATGAGTATAATTATTAATTCTGCAATAGATAAGTACAGTATGTGTATGGTGGGTAACCCGTTTAGCAGCATGGCAGTGCCCAGGGCATTGACCTTTCTGGTGAGACATGACACCTCGTGCACTGCAATAACAGCTGTTTATTTAATCTGCTTGAGTTTCCCCATGTCTGAGCGGTCTTGCCATGTATCTGTCTTCACATTGTCATGATCTAAGGAAATTTATGGAGCTGAAGGTCAATTCATATCAGGGAAATTTGGATGAACATAAAGGGGCTCGTTCTGCTGCAAGTTATGGGGCTGAAAATAATAGGGCACACAATGTGAGGTGTAGACGAAAAGGGGAGGTTTAGGACTAGTACAGAGAGCCTTGTGTGGCGCAGAGTGTTAAGGCTGCAGAAATGCAGTCTTAAGCTCTCGCTCACGACCTGAAGGTTGTAAGTTCAATCCCCGCTTGGTTAAGGTAGTCAGCTCAAGGTTGACTCAGCCTTCCATCCTTCCAAGGTCGGTAAAATGAGTACCCAGCTTAGTGGGGGGTAATAAATAAATTACCTGAAAGTGCTGCGAATACGTTGGCGCTATACAAGTAATAAGAGTGTGGATGGTCATCATGCAGTGCTGACTGGAACTGGGTGTTTTTTTTTATAGTAATTAGACCTGGGGCCTAGAGGACTGTGAAGACTGTCTAGGCTTGAACTTCTGAGAAAGGGTGGATTGGCCTCAGGAAAAGGTGATTTTGGTCTGAGTAGTGATGCTTTTACATCTATGTGCAAATTGAGCAGCGGATCGGCCGCACCTGTGGCAAGCGTGGGAATCCGCAATTCAAATTGCCCCGTGTGCATGAGGCCTTAGAGCGTTATATGCAGGGACGGCTTCCATTGAAATAAATGGAATCCCTTCTGTCCCGTGGCACTTCCGCAATAACCATTGCAGAAGTGTCACGGGATCAGTATCACTGCCTAGCGATGGCGCGGAGAAATCTGTACTGCACATGTACACGGAATCCGTGCATGCCATGTGCACGAGGCCTTAGAGGAAATAGAATAAGTATGGCCCTTGTGATTCAGGGCCTAGATCGAGGTGAGCAATGACTGCATGATAATCAGGAGAATTGAAAGAATAGTTGGCTCCGTGTGAATTAACAGTCATTGGGTCAGACCCATTTAGGAGGTTGCAGCTTTCTTCTTTGTTATATACTGTTCAGTTGCATTTCGTAACATTTAAAGGGGTTGTCCCGCGCCGAAACGGGTTTTTTTTTTTTTTCAACCCCCCCCCCCGTTCGGCGCGAGACAACCCCGATGCAGGGACCTAAAGAAAGCTTACCGGAGCGCTTACCTGAATCCCCGCGCTCCGGTGACTTCTATACTTACCGGTGAAGATGGCCGCCGGGATCCTCTTCCTCCGTGGACCGCAGCTCTTCTGTGCGGTCCATTGCCGATTCCAGCCTCCTGATTGGCTGGAATCGGCACGTGACGGGGCGGAGCTACACGGAGCCGGCATTCTGCACGAGCGGCTCCATTGAAGAGAGCAGAAGACCCGGACTGCGCAAGCGCGGCTAATTTGGCCATCGGAGGGCGAAAATTAGTCGGCTCCATGGGAACGAGGACGCTAGCAACGGAGCAGGTAAGTAAAAAACTTCTTATAACTTCTGTATGGCTCATAATTAATGCACAATGTACATTACAAAGTGCATTAATATGGCCATACAGAAGTGTATAGACCCACTTGCTGCCGCGGGACAACCCCTTTAAGTAACAATGCCACCTTATGCGGAACTGTAGCCAATGCAATTCTGTGCCATATCCAAGTGTCGCAACCCATAAGAGTATTGTGCCTTTTTAAAGTGACGCAACCATAAAGCTTTTTGTACCACTGTGCCTGTAGTTATGTGCAATAGAACTTGAATTGCTTGCACTTAATCTGGTTTGCAATTTTCCGGACTAAAACAATCCATGTAGGCAATATATACAAGTATGGTACATGCATGTACATGTAATTGACTGAAATAGTACACATTGCTATAAAGACACCAAAAGATTGGTGACCTATAACACGCCTAAAAATAAAGAACACCAGTAACATATACAAATATCAGATACATGTTCTAGCAAATATATCAGGCATATACAAACATATTGGCTGCACATGTAAAAGATGGAAGATGAGATATCCTATTATCATTTCTGTGAAACACTTGAGTACCCCAGTATATGACATACTTTATATTGCATTTTATATTTCTATGAAGTGCCAATCTGACCCATTTTTAATCAAACCCACAAACCGAAAACTACAAGAGTCATTTGGCTAGCAAACTGTACTCTCCTAACTCTCTGCTCTTTATCTGATAACCTTTATTCAACTTCTCCCTTTTGGGATTTCGGCAAACCATTAGCCCATTAGTCATACCTTGGGTAGTAGATATATGCCTACAGCACCGTAATACCATTAAAATGGTATACCCATCTCAGACCTTTATGGCACATCCACTCGATATGCTACACTGTTTCTGTAACTCCCATTGACTTTTATGTAACAGAATAGTAATACCCACTTGGCTTTTTCCATAAGCCCTAGCCACCCCTAGCCGCCACATGGGCAGAACTAGAGATAGGTGAGGGTCCCAGAGGTGAGACCCGTAGCTTTCCAACTTTCATTGCACATCCTGTGGCTATGCAATGACATTTTGAGATAGGACACCCCTTTAGCCATTGAATTGGGCAGATTATATGGAAAACCATAAGTGTATCAGAAAATAGTAATAACAGGAGGCTGTACTTTACAGTAACCAGTCCACAGTGGATTCACATCTCTGATCCCAAGCAAACCTAGAATGGAGACTGCACTTGTTTTCTTTCTATAAATGTAGCCTTAAATTGGTTGTAGGTGGCGATTATCCCTGCCGTGACTAAGAGCGGTAACGTTAGAAACGCGTAGGCATCTATGATATACACACCATGGAAACTGTTTTTACGGATTAAGGAATTAAAGCCACATTTTTAAGGAAGCACTTGAATTTTATGCATTCATTCTGGTGATTTTCCTGCCCAACATGGAAAAGTCAAGCCTTTTCTACAGCTGCAAGTGCTTGATAGTGCTCAATATTGAGTGTCAGTAATCTTTAATTTTATATTGCAAAACTTGAAATCCGTAAAAGGGAGCACATAGAAAAAGACATCACCGATTGTGAGAAATATCCTCCAGCTGGTGACCGCTGCCCTGCAAGTCATAATCCATACAGTAGTATTGACAGTCTGCACATCCATTACTGAAATCACTTGTATTGTTGCAATTAAATATTTGTAAACATTATGGTCAACTTTGTTTCAATGTAACATATTTTATTTTGGTTATTTCCATAGCAGCAACATATTCCACAACGCATTTCATATTCTATTCTACTAGTCCTTGGGAATGGGTGAGCAATCTTTGCCGGTCCGTGATTCTGTAGACATAATGGTGATCATTGGCATCCTTCTCATTGACGTGAAGGGCAGGATGGGAATACTACAATGTGGGAGGCGTAGCGCCACTATTAATGACTGAGCTGCCATTGTTTGTGACAGCCTCGCTGTGATGGGAGGTCCCTCATCCAGCCTCTCTTTGTTTTCCTAAGTCAGACAAAATGTGCAATTTCAGATCTTCTTCGCCTCTAGGCTTCTGGAAAGCATCGCTATAAATACACAGTATAATGAGCCGGAGAAATTTGAATCAAATTAGTAGCTTACTTCCACCAGCAATAATCTGTTATCAGCTCACATCCCAGCGCCATAAGACATTTTGAGCTGGAAGCTCAAGGCAGCATTTAAGATGATTAACTCCTCGATTACTAAAGGGGGGGGGGGCTTAGGGGTGAATTGCAGGCTTCTCTGGGTGAGAACTTCATTGAGATCCTATTATTAAAGAATTTTTTTGTAAATCAGATGTTGCATGGATCCTTGGATATGCAGGCGTGACAATGTGATTTCACAGTTCTACGACATTACAAAGCATTGCCCCCTTAAAAAAAAACCCAAAAAACTGGAAGTCATAGAAAAAAATGAGGGTAACGCAAAAGGAAATATAGTAAGGTCTTACATATAAATGAAGGCTTTCTGATGATGAATGTTACAAAAATGTGATTTACTATGGAGGTTGTAATGGGGCTTAAACAGATGGGCGTGATTTAGTTTCGTTATGACACCGTGAAAATCACGGTCTACAAGATTACGTGATTTCTCTTACTGACAGAGAAGGGACAGATTTTTCAGATTTTAGTAAGATCACAATTCTGTGGGGCATCTCTATAATTCGGTATAAAGTCGCAGTAAGGCGAAAATATTGTGCGCATTTTTTAATTAGAGATGAGCGAGTATACTCGCTAAGGCACATTACTCGAGCGAGTAGTTCCTTAGCCGAGTATCTCCCCGCTCGTCTCTAAAGATTCGGGGGCCAGCGCAGGGGCGGGGAGTGGCGGGGGAGAGCGGGGAGGAAGCGAGATCTCTCTCTCCCTCTCTCCCCCCCGCTCCCCGCCGCAACTCACCTGTCACCTGTGCCGGCAGCCGAATCTTTAGAGACAAGCGGAAAGATACTCAGCTAAGGCACTACTCGCTCGAGTAATGTGCCTTAGCGAGTATACTCGCTCATCTCTATTTATAATATTACATTCCTAATTTCATTTAAAGGGAATCGATAGGAGGAAAAAAATATGGCTAAAATCACGGAATGCATGTGCTTTATACATTCTCCCTGCTAAGATGCTTCCCCAACAACTTCATAGATGATGAAATTATTACTATTATTGGCACATATGTGATGCTGGAAGCATGGGATGTATGTTATATAAGAAGAAATAACGTCCTGTAGCGTGATGTCCACATATAGTATGGTGTAGGGATTCTTCTCCATCCTCCTGTACGAACAGCTATTTGGTGAGTAGCTACTTGTATTTACAATCCTGCAAACTACGTACAACTGGATACTCAATGACTTGCAAGGACCTTTATGATATTTCTATTATTCTAGTATTATATTCTAGAATCTCCGAGACAAGCAAAGCAGTGTCCATAATGTTCTGCCTGCTCAATTGCATCTCTTCTTCTTCTAGGTGACCTGTCTGCATGATTT
Source organism: Eleutherodactylus coqui (assembly GCF_035609145.1). Lineage (NCBI taxonomy): Eukaryota > Metazoa > Chordata > Amphibia > Anura > Eleutherodactylidae > Eleutherodactylus > Eleutherodactylus coqui. The sequence continues at coordinate 113,461,138 of NC_089846.1, read as the reverse complement.
CTTTGGTGAAGATGATGTATTTATTGCCTGTGGCCCAGAAAAATTCAGATATGCTCAGGATGACTTTTCCCTGGATGAAAATGGTAAGTCGAGACACCATATAATAGGCAATACAGTTAAAGGGCAAATTAAAGAAGTTATCTAATCTAGGCAAACTACTTTCCATATGTCATATTATAGTATGTAGAATCATGGGGGGCACGTAGGCCCCCCTTGCAGAGATAAAGTATGACTGTATAACATTGTAACATAATGTGTAACGCTGAAGAAAAGACATATGTCCATCTAGTTCAGCCTATTACTCCCCAAGGTTGATTCAGAGGAAGGCAAAAAACTTCACGAGGTAGAAGCAGTGGCATAGCTATAGAGTTGATGAGGTAGCAGTCATTACCGGGCCCTGGAGCCCTACTACAGTACTTTTCAAAAGTTTTAGGCATGTGTGGAAAAAATGTTGCAAAGTAAGAATGTTTTCAGAAATAGAAGTGTTAATAGTTTATATTGTCAATTAACAAAATGCAAAGTGAATGAAGAAAAGAGAAAGCATATTAACATCAATATTTGGTGTAACCGCCCTTTACCATCAAAGCAGCATCAATTCTTCTAGGAACACTTGCACACAGTTTTTGAGTGAATTCGGCAGGGAGGCTGTTCCAAACATCTTGGAGAACTAAGCACAGATCTTCTGAGGATGTCGGCTTGCTCAAATCCTTCTGTCTCTTCATGTAATCCCAGACAGATTGGATGACGTGAGATCAGGGATGTGTGGGACCTCGCTCACCCTGAGGTCTCCAGACACGAACACAACCATTGTCAGCACCCAAACTAAACCCGGATTCGTCGCTGAAGACAACCCGGTTCTGTAGCAAGCCAGTTTCGTTGCTCATGACACCACTGCAAACATAGGTGACAGTGGGTGGGTGTTAGAGGCAGTACATGTAATGGACGTGGTGAGACCAAATGACCTTCAGCCAAGAGTCTGGAAATGGTTCCGACAGACACAGGGGTGTAACTATAGTGCCACCTGTCTCTGGATGGCAGACAATGGAACAGTTGGAGCTGCTGGTGCTTGTTGGACACTCAGTCGATCTTCTTTACTGGTGGCTGGTGAGGGCGTCCTGACCCCGGTCACCTTGTGTGCCCTCACGCATCCACTGGTCCCAACACTTCCTAACAGTCTGGTCAGAACAGCCCAGGTGGCGGCAATTCAACGATACGGCCGCCCAGCTTCTCGCACTCCAATAATGTACCCCTCTCAAACTGGTAACGGGGTGAAATCTCCTCTCTGTATCGTAGAGGCGTCTAGTGGTCAACAAGCTCTACACAAGTGGATAAAGAGGTCACTACACACAAGGAGCCTCTGAGAGCCTTTCTATAGGCCAAGGGGGGAACCACTTTTAGGTCCTCAGGTGGCAAGACTGTTCATCTAATCACCACAGCTCTAATCATTTGTATATCTGCCTGAGATGTAACTGCATGCTGAGTTTTGCAGCAAAACGACAACTTCTTCTAGGGGGTTAATATTTTTTGACAAAGTGTGTAATTAGAAGAAACAGGTTTTGTTTCCTTCCTTTATCACACACTTGATTTAGTAGCATATTACACCCAATTAACTGTGGTGCCCCACGACGACCGAGACACAAGACCCACGCTGAGAAGCTGGCGGGGGTAGAGGTGTCACTTGTCATGGTGGCTCTACCAGACTCCTCCCTGGAGGGACACACAGAACCTCGGCCAAGGCACCGCTAGGCCTCTTCCAGGCAACGCTGGGACAGCGGTGACCTGAATAAGTGTAGTGGACTAGATGAGTTGTCACGTGTGACGCCACCGTTGATTCTCCGGCGGTAGAATAAAGAGAGTCCACACTCACAAATTGAGTTTGAAAACTCAATCACTGGGAACGGGCAGTGACCAGTAAACTTTACTGTATACTTGAAGACAAAACAGCTTACTCGCATGTTCAGGAAAGACAGCTTTTCAGTAGATGGTCAGGGAGGAGAACACATGATGAAACTGGGCCTACAGTCTAAGTTATCTGTAATGCTCCACTCCTGGACACACACACTCCGGGACTCTGAATAACTCCAGAGGGGGACACAACACTCCGCTGACACTCAGTATTCTCGAAGTAGACACTGCACGGCGGACTCCTTGCTCTCTCACTCTCCTCACAGGCGGTTCCTGGGATTTGGAACATCAGAATTCTTTCTTCTGCTTCCATCACATGAAGGTACCCCCATGTGGCCGGCACTCTTAACTCAACTGTTGAAGATGACAAAGAGCCAACCACACCTCTCAATCACTCCTATTTACAATCATACAACATCATGTGACTAGACAAACTTGTTACATTTTCCAGACATATCCCAGCCACTTTCAGACATTAACCTCTTGCATGCTGCAACTGTGCAATGCACACAACAGCAGACAAGATACTTTGCACAGTGCATCCACATCAAAGACATGACATGTATGACAATTATGGAGGAGCCAGATATATAGACTTCGAGCGACTTCATAACTAACATATTTATGGTGTTTTATTTCCTGTCCTACTTTTTGGAAGGCTTATCCTAACCGCAGCTGGACAGGCAGTGGTCGGAGTGAACTAATCTCCTTAGTCAGCAGTTATTTTGTAGAGAAGCTAATTTGACAGTTTTCTTTCCTTCCAACACATCTTACAAGAACCGTGTTACTGTGCTATGTTTCTTATGACAAATGTGCAGCAAAGCATATCACGGCTTTGGGGGAGCGTGCTGACATGCTGCTGATTGTATTATCTCATCCCTGCACTTTAGTGTGAAAACCTGGCATTGTGCGGCTGAATATAAATTCTGCATGACCTCACAGCAAACTCCACGGCTGGAAATCGAGGAGCAAACAGATTTTGTTGTCTGGCACATTCAGGGCCGGAGGGGGAATATGTTGGAATGTATTTAATTTTATTTCTTGATCTAAATCATATATGTTGGTACCAGACGGTTTATTTGTGCTCGACCAAATCTCAGTGCACTTTTTACCCTGCTTTTTTTTTGCTATCTTTAATTAATTTCTGCTTTTCAAGAACGCGGCGCAACCATGGATGAATAAGCATTTGCATTTTATCATTATATGCCAGTCAGATTCTTCATTTTCACCTTTCAGAGTGTCGTGTGATGAAAGGAACTCCACCACAGAATGCAAAACCAGGTTCTAGTGCTATTAAAAGTTCTGCCAAGAGCCCAGCACCAACGCGTCGCAGCAAATCTCCTGCTGACTCAGGTGGGGAACCGTTAGATTATGAAAGTATGTACCCTCTTAAAAAAAAATTTTTTAAATTAATTAATTATTTGTGTGAACTTTTTTTAAAGGGCCACTCCGGAGACATTTTTTTTTTTTGCATTCATTGTGCCCCCCCACCACCACCACACACACACGCATCCCTTGTATATAGAAATCAACTAGTGTTACCTTGTTTAGTTATTACTTTGCATGTGAAACTCCTGGTCTTTCTCCTCGGGAGAGTCATGTGATCTCAATTCCGACCAGCTTAGATTTACTTGGGTATATGCTGTCTGAAACTAGTCAGTTTTGAAGCCTGTCACAGTGACTGATGATGAGCACACAGCTCCTGTCACACACATATAGTCTGTAGCTTGTTTAGAAGAATATGGGAGGTAATGATAACTTAACCATCCTCCCAGCAGGCAGAAATGTTATAACCTCTAGCTAATGCTGTGCTGATGTATCATTGGATTGATAATAAATAACAATGAAAGTGAAAGCAACATCACAATGGTGCCTGATGAGCATCTGCATGGAAATTACTGCAATATAAAGGGGAGATTCCAGAGTTTGACAGGCAATCAATCAGGCGAGGGGTGCAAGGATGGAAAAATGTGTTTTCGTCGGAGTGGTCCTTTAATATTCTATTTAACTATTCACTAATGTTGGACAAATGTTAGTTTTTCAAAGGTGGTAACCAGTAATGGCAACTATTACAGAGCTCGAAATGGTTATCAATGATGCAATTTTCCACTCATCCTCAATGGCATAAGCACCTTCATTATTATGTATAATATATATATGCAGCATCTGAGGAGCGGGCTCCTGCCTAGGAGACGGCGGGGTAGAGTTGTCACTTGTCACGGTGGCTCTACCGTCTTCCACCCGGATAGTAACCAGGGACACGTCCAAGGGGCCGAGGGCAGGCTATTAAAATGGGGGTAACCCAACTGGTTTACCTTAAGTCCTTTTGTCACGTGTGATGTCACCGTTCCACCCTCTGCAGTGAATCCAGATGATGTTGCAAATAAATCAGTCCACTCACAGGCATAACTTTTAAGAAGCAGGACTGGGAAGGGACAGAACCTTCGTTTACTGAATAAACAGTCCAAAAACACTTTACATCCAGCAACAGTTGAATAAGCAGATTGGTATGCGGTGTGACAGGGAGGATTCTCGGGTAGGCAGGAGACAGCACAGTCCTGTTATCTGTGGGTCCTGGTCCTGGCGGCACACCTCCTTCTCTTCAGCTCTCTACCAGTACACACTCACAAGTTCCATTGCATTCTGTGTTGGCTGGCAACTCCTCCCATTCTTCTCTCTCTCCAGGCTGCGAACTCTGGGGGTAGTAGTCCCCAAGCAGCTATTAGGCCATCCTCTCAGCCTCTTCCATGCTGGGTGTCAGTAAGGCAAGGCACAGTTTCTCCTAAAACAGCAGACTCGCTCATGCCCTCCTCTGCAGAACTCCAGACACTCTACTTCGTTGCACCTTGCATATAGTGACTCTCTTACTAACTCACTTGCTACCTAACGTTCACTGCCCTTCACTCACATTCCACAAACATTAATATATAACAGGGTCAGGTGACCACAAACTCACGAAAAGATACATTTCCATACAGAGATAGCTCATTTGCAGACATTAACCCTTTCGTTTCTGCAAACACCAATACACATTATGTTGAATCATACCACATTCAAAGACAATATACAAGACAATACAGAATATTTAGAGCATGATTTTTGAGGTGCCTCGTTGTTCTGGGCCACTATATATATATATATATATATATATATATATATCCCCGGCTGAAAAGTGTCGCAGTGCTTCCTAAGGCCTTAGTCACACGGGCGTTTTTTCGCGTGATTTGCGGATCGCATAACGGATGCGCATCCGCAAATCGCGTGACCGAGGCCAGCGTCACGGCTGAAAAAAACGCTGCTAGCAGCGTTTATCAGCCGAAAGGGCTCAGTCACATGAGCGGTGCCCACTATCCTCTGCCACAGTTGTGCCACAGCTGTTGCATAGGAGAACGATGTTCGCCCATTGAATTCAATGGAGCTGGCAATGCAGCTGGTTCCATTGAAAGCAATGGGCTCATGGCGAGCGCTGTATTAATTTTCGGGGAAGGGCTTAAAATATAAGCCCTTCCCTGAAAACCATCCTAAAAATGTGTAAAAAAAAAAAAAATGGTTACTCATCTTTTTGCTGCAGCCGGAGTTCAACCGCGTCCAGCCGGCTCTTCTCCTGAACTGCTTTCTGTAGTATTCAGCAGGTGGGGATTTAAAATCCCCGCCTGCTGAATGGGCTGCCTCTGATTGGTCACAGCCCTCAGCCAATTAGAGGCAGCTCTCACTCACCCATTCATGAATTCATATAGCTGAGAGCTGCCTCTGATTGGGCCCTGCACTCAGCCACACAGCCACACAGATTTGTGCAATTGAAAATCTATTCCATATATCAGGCGAGTGTTGTTTCTGCAGAATGCGCAAGGATTTCCGCAAGCCTTGTTCAGATCAATGGGACAGTCGGAGAGAGATTACAGTCTGCTACATGTGAACAACGTAAAAGGGACTCTGTTAGTTCCTATGAGCCCCATTAACTAAAGTACTGTACTGGGTTAGTAGGAGATGAGGCGCTAAGTCTCGGGATGCCTCTCTTATACTCACCTTTCGCACCGTTCCATGGCTATTCGCTCACAAAGCAGACACTCCATGCATCCTGAGGACTGCTTATGTGCAAACATATAATGAAAGGACTACTTCTCTCATCATGAACACACTCCAGAGTAGTCCACGGGATGCATGGGGTTGCATCTTTGGGGAATGGTGAGAAAGGTAAGTATAATAGAGGCATCCCCAGACGCATCGCCTCATCTCCTATGAACTTTAATTTATGGGGCTCATGAACAGATTCCCTTTAATGGAAAAAAGCTGCTTTGCATTGAATTGTAGAAAAGCAATACTGCAAGTGCAATTTTTAGTTTCTTTGTTCCCTAGAATATAGTTCTAGGCCATTTCATGTAAATTAATAGCAGGCTAATTACTGGTAATGACAAATGAAAGTCATGTATACACGCCTCGCTGGGGTGACATTTGTGGTCAATCTTACATGGTCATTGCACTTTGAACAAACGTGTGCTTATATCATAGTCAATATGATAATTTGCAAAACTAGCACAATTTTTCAGCAAAAAAAACATCATTTTAGATAATGTGATTTGGAAAGTGATGGTCACTAGGGGTGTCTCTTCCTTCTAATTCTACACCTACCAGCTCTGGGAAAACGGAGAACTTAAAGGGGCTGTACAAAAATAGACTTTTATCCCCTATCTGCAGGATAGGTTATAAAAGTCTGATCATTGGGGGCTTTGCTGCTAAGATCCCCACCGATCTTGAAAAAGGGGGTCCTGTGACCCCTTTCCCTCCTCACTGCGGGCTCGCTGCACCACCCGCAGTGAGGAGGAGATTTGATGGAGCGACGGTTGCACATGAGCTGTAAAATTCTCTTCATCTTCAATGGGACTGCTGGAGACAGCTGAGTGCTTGTACTCGCTATTTCCGTCAGCTCCATTGAAATGAATGGAGCAGTACTTCGCACGTGCAACTGCTGCTCTATTCAATCTCCACGTCACCGCGGGTCAGTGCATCGAGCCCATAGTTAGGAGAAGAGGAGGTCACAGGACCTTGTCCTCGGGATTGGTGGGGGTCTCTGCAGTGACACCTTTTCCAATCAGACTTTTATTGTCTATCCTACGGATAGATAGAAAAAGTATATTTTGGTACAACACCTTTAAGAGATAAACCCTGCAGAGAGAAAAACTGGTGGAAAATGCAGAAAACAATCAGTGTGCTCCCACGCACCATCCTTGGTCCTATGGACTTGGACTTCCTCAAAATTGGCATTGGAGCTCACATTTGGTGTTCAGCAGGCATTCTCTATATTGTGTCCCTTAGGTCCCAAGAATTCTTTAATAGACTCCAGAGGTCCCTTTGTTCCGACCACTGACTTTCCTCCTGGCTTGGGTGATCGCTTCACTCTGACGTAGTCTTTCTCTCATTACCCATTACGATTCCTCCATGTTCTGTCAGGTTCTTCTTTGCTCCCACTCCAGGAGTTCATACTATTTCTGCACGCCTTGTTTTCGAATTTAACCAACTTAAACATTTTTACACTGTGATCAAGTAACATAGTACCATAGTTTGTAAGGCCGAATGAAGACAATGTCCATCTAGTCCAGCCTGTCTATCCTCCTGTGTTGTTGATCCAGAGGAAGGCAAAAAAAAACAAGAGCAGAAGCCAATTAGCCCTTTTGGGGAAAAAATTCCTTCCTGACTCCCTAATGGCAATCAGACTGTTCCCTGGATCCACCCCTAATAGTTCCTACCTGCCTGTATACCCGGATTAACAAATAACCTTAGATTTATAGCCTATAATATCCTTCCTCTCCAGAAAGACATCAAGTCCCCTTTTAAACTCCTCTATGGATTTTGTCATCACTACGTCCTCAGGCAGTGTCGTTGTAATATATACCTCTCACCGATGGACTTCGAGCAACTGTGTCTCTCCACCTCTCTTATCCCATGTGCTATATCAGTGATTTATAAAATACTGTTTCTTCAATGGACTCAGCAGCTTATTCCATATTGTGGGACATGGGAGCAAGAGCTAAGCCAGAGGTTTCCAGAGGCCTAGTAGACCCGATGCTTTCACCTCTCCCACAAGGCAGTAATTGCCACAAGAGCCCAAGAGTTGAGCTTTAAAATCTTTTCTCTGTGATATTGCGTCCCTGTGTCTTTTCATAGAGTTGCCCCATCTTGAGAAATTCATGGATGGCAGTACCTTACATTATACATGATGTGACAGATTTCTCTCGTCTTCATTCTCCTGAGGCAGCATTACTCTTCATGTTCCCCCCGTCTATCTCCATATACAAGCGCTCCCTCATACGACACTTATTACAGGCTGCTAAGACAGTAATACCACTGGAGACCCCAACCACGCCCTGGAGGATTGGATTGCACAGATACAGGACATGGGGGAATTTATTGCCCATACCCCAAAGTCCTCAGCTCACTGTTCGCCTACTTGGTTTCCCTCGAAGGCATTTGAATCCTTAACAACATACCAGAATCTCATACATACCGGGGTGTTCCCTTTCTCCAATGCTTTCTAATGCCATGTTCTGAGCCATCCACTATCATTATTCTCAGTATCAGTGAGGTTCATTCATTTTGGGGGTTTTTATAACCTGCCAATATTAATACATGTTCCATCAAATCTGTTACTGCTTGTTAAATGTTTATTATGCCTCAGGCCTACTTGTTGTATATGACCCTGCCTGGGGTCCTTTGTACCCTTATTTATTATCGCGCCTGGTTGTTCTTCGTGTTACTATGTTCTCGGTACTATTTTGAAAATGACTAAACCATGAATTAGAAAAATGCAAAAAATGAGCCATATAATGGTCAAAGATAGTATTATTCGTCACCTAAAGTCACCTAAAAGTGTGGCTGTGCTTTAGGCATCACTGTTGTTTCTAAAGCTTGTACCAACTGCAAAATTATACAAGGCCAAAGTAGACCCTTATACGCTTCTACTCAACCCACTAGTCCAACCATTTTATTATCTTCTGCCTTTTCACAACTACTACTGGTAGGAGGTATTCATCTTTGATGTGATCTGGAATATTAACCCTTTCCAATCCAATTTGTATCCTGGTTTTCCTAGGGGGCTTACTCTTTTTCTGCTGTTATACAACGGCACAATATGCTGGCTACAGCCAGTAGTGCATGAGATGACACGTTGGATAGGCTCCGACAGCAGGGGGACTGGCAATATTCAGTAAGAGAACCCTGACGGGCGTCTTCCAGCATCAGAGCTGTACAGCCTTAAATCATAATGTCTTTAGACATCAGACAGTGGACAGGAAAGGGTTAAAGGAAGTACTAATATGAGGAATTTTTTAAGAATTGTTAGCTCTACACAGACCCAATTCAATAACTTGTGAAAGGGTCTTCCAAGAATGACACAGATGTTGCAGTTATACAATTCATTTCATTGACCATTGGCAGGACTTGTCCATGCCGTCCTAAAATTTGTGGCCAGAGGCCTCGATATCCACAGGAAATCCCACCAACTTAGTTTATGCCAAATTGACTGGTGGCTATCAGCCCATCCTATTGTATCGCTATGTGTCTCTGAGAGGCTACTCTCTACCACAAACTGCCTGGTCCATATATGGCGTTACGCCAGTCACTTCACATAGGAGAACTGCCCTGTGCCTCGATAGGTCCTCACCTCTGCTATTCCGAATCACAGAATCTCAACTACCCTTCGTTGCAAGCATGCAGCGTGCACTGTGCTAACTTCCAAATGTTTTGCTCTGGAATATACAGTAGGAGTTGAAGTAGTACTCTCATAACAGTTCCTTATACCCCAACATTCCACTCACCCTGCTAGCTTTAAGAAATGGGCCCTTAGTAGGCTCTAGGGCAGCTAGTGTCTATTTGCTTCTAAGTCCAGCCCTTGCCTGGCACTCCCACAGCCCAAGCTATATAGTCTGTGCCACTAGCCCACTGCCTTACTCACGGCACTTGGTCTTGGGCTTTAATTCTGTAAATATACAGCTCCTGCTCCTGCAATCTAGCCGGAGCAGCTTGGGTCCTCGGCTGGTCTTTAAGGGGTTAGTCCTTCTAATAAACTACTGGTTTTTCCCTGCACTGCAAATTAACAGCTTATTGCTCTGCACCATCTCATTGGCTCAATGTCAGTGATTAGCACTGCATGGATCCGTGCCATCGCCAAACTCCTACTGCCGCAAGCTGGCTGCCACCAGGAGACTAACAACACTACCAGGACTTCTTGGCATCATCATGAATAGCGACCCTCTGACCATCACCCATTAAAGAAGCAAACATAAAACAGGTGAACAGTGCAGGTAGGGGTATGAAGATGAAGTCCTCACTTATATGGCTTATATGGACTTCATTTTGTTAGACGTTTTAGTATCTTTTATGATTTTCATGCCATTTTATATGATTTTATCATGATTTATATTAGGTGTCTTCCCTTGTATATCTATACATAATTGTCTCTCCGTGGCGTGAAGCATACCACCATCGTGTATGCATACCACTCCATAGAGACTTATTCCTTGATGCCGCGCTTCCAACCAGGGGTGCATACACGCACTTTCAGTGACGTACTTCCATCTCTGTGTCTAGGTTTGCTGGTGACATCTTGACGTACTCCTACTGATGCACGTCTGGTGCGTGTCACTGGGTACGCTTCCTGCGCTTACACTGATGCCACCTGTGCGTGCAAACCCCTTATGGATGACGGCTGCAATTACCTATAGCTCTCGATGTGTATTCGCAAGGGGGCTTGCCGCACGCTTGTGAACATGTCCCCTCTTTTCTCCTTTTCTTCAAATGGGTCAATGTTGATATATATATATATATATATATATATATATATATATATATATATATATATATACCCTGTTTCCTTATAAATAAGACATACCCTGAAAATTAGACATAGCATGATTTTCCAGAATTTTTGAGGATGCAAAATGATTTTTCAGGCTTTTTGAGGATGCTTGAAATATAAGCCCTACTCCAAAATTAAGCCCTACTAACAGTTAATTTAAAAAGTCAATTTAAATAGTGTCCAGGCAGCTATACATGTAAAAAAGTTGAACCTTTTTGAACAAAAATTAATATAAGACACTGTCTTATGTTTGGGGAAACACGGTGTATATATATATATATATATATATATATATATATATATATATATATATATATATATACGCACATCAAGATTTTTCATTATGAGTTCTTTGAAAAAGGTCAGCCTCTGTACCTTTACTCTCCGAAATGCGTTGCAGGGCAAGTCTGTGATTTCCTTTGGCGGCTTTCATTAAACCTTGGAATGGATCTCCATTCTGATTGACCAGACATTTGGGTTTCCTTTTGTCCACTGCTGGCATAGATAGGGGGCTTTGGGATTTTTTTTCCATTGCCCCCTTGTGACATAATATGGTCTTAAATAAGTTCATGAATTTTATCTACTACTCCCACTGACTGTTCACTGTGTGCCATTTATACACACTTTTTTCTGCACAGGCCTGATTTTCTTCATATTTTCATTGATGAATTTTCAGTCCCGTTCTAAATAAAGATTTTTCTTTAATCCTTGGATTTCGGTGCCGGATCAACCATTTTTTTACGTGGCAATAGTAGAAATTAACAACCAAGGCAACAGAGATTTTAAATGGGAAAGCCACTAGAATACAGTAAAGGGGGTGAGGTTTGCCACACCACCACTACCTTTTACATGTTTCCCCTAACTATGAACTGATTATGAGGGATTCCCTGCAAGAATCTGTTATCAGAGGAAGCAGCCGCTAAGTAATAATGTCCTTGCAGCCACGTAAGCCGTCATTCTGATGTGTCATCAGCTCTGTATATGCATCCATGGTTCCCGAGAAGACTTTATAGTCGCTGCACTGAGATGCCTTTGGCTTTGATTCTATTTTATGAACATTTAAGTCTCACGATTCTGTAATTAATTCTTAATAAAGTACAGTAAGGACATTATTGCCCAAGTAAGCAATTCAAGATGCCTGGTATTGTAATAGTTACAAATTAATCCCTGAAACAAGACAATCTAATCAGCAAGGGATGTTTTCCGGGCTTTAATTTCATGCTTCCTTAATGGAAGGGTTGGAGAAAAGAGGAATGAAAGCGTTTCCACAAGGCTGCGGCAATTATACATGATACAGCGTGTCAATCAGGTCCTGACTTCACATTCTGCTCCCTGGGGCTTCCAAAGATGGCAGCGCCACATAGACGGCAGATGTCATTCTGCGAGGTGATGAAGCCGAACAGTAAATGGATGTTACAAAACCTAATAAAATTACATAGAATTTATGTCAGAAGTGCTAAAAGCTTCCATAGAAGTGCCCACTAGAGATGAGCGAACGTACTTGTTTAGGGCGATTTCGCAATCAAGCACCGCTTTTTTCGAGTAACTGACTACTCGGGCGAAAAGATTCGGGGGGCGCCAGGGGTGAGCGGGGGGTTGCAGAGGGGAGAGACAGAGAGAGAGAAAGCTCCTCCCTGTTCCCCACTGCTACCCCCGCTCCACCACGCCGCCCCCCCTCCCCCCGCCCTCCGAATCTTTTCGCCCAAGTAGTCAGTTACTCGAAAAAGCGGTGCTCAATTGCGAAATCGCCCTAAACGAGTACGTTTGCTCTTCTCTAGTGTCCACGTTACTCAGGGCTCACGCACGCGGTCGTATGCTTGTCTCGGTCCGCAAATACCCAGTCTATTCTTGAGATGAGACTTGCAGTGTTCATTGCATATTCTGCTCATAAGGCCAAATTCACACAGGCGTGTATGCAAAAAATGCACACGGTAGTGCAACATATTTGTGCTGTGATCGAGTCTTTTTTGCACATATTACTGTCATTTTTGCACTGGCAGGGCGATTTCGCATGGGTGCGGCACCAAGCCGATCCCTGATTTAAGATGTTATTTAGCCTAATTAGTTCCAGGTGTGTTCTTTTTTTCCATGAAATCGTGCAGCGTAATATGCAATCAAACAGGTATAGAGTGCACATTTGCGCACCCCCCATAGACCCCTGCATGGCCTTTGGTGCGCAAATGTGCACTAAAATAGAACATGCTGCGTTTTTTTCGCGCACACAGAATGCGCCCCCAAAAACAAAAAAATTTCCACATATTGCGTGCGCAAATTTTGCACACATGAGTCTTCCCTAACAAAAAAGTGCCAGTAACTCTCTTATTCTCCAGAATTTTTGAGGATGCAAAATGATTTTTCAGGCTTTTTGAGGATGCTTGAAATATAAGCCCTACTCCAAAATTAAGCCCTACTAACAGTTAATTTAAAAAGTCAATTTAAATAGTGTCCAGGCAGCTATACATGTAAAAAAGATAAACCTTTTTGAACAAAAATTAATATAAGACACTGTCTTATTTTCGGGGAAACACGGTAATTAGGTTGCACACGGTGAATGGGCCCAGTACTACAGTAAAATTCGCAGATATAAGCAAGATAGTCCACGATTGCGCTCCCATCACAGCGCAATCGTGGGCTTATGTGAAAATTTGCAGAAAATTAAAAGATAGAAGAAAGTGAGAAGATGGGACTTCACCTGGACATCAAGATGCAGAGATCATGACCTTTGCCAACAAGGAAGTCCACATAAAGGTCAACAATAGTAGTTAATAGTTTCCGATTTCTTAGGTTCCTCATTGATCAGAGTGGCAGTTCACAGGCGTTTATTTGTACTCAGGCGTACGGCCATGATGAGTAGTATGGAAGAGCAAAGGTGTCTTGAGGCCCATTTACACGCAAAGATAATCTTTCAAACGACTAAAAGATTGAACGTTTTAGCAATCATTTTGCATAAAGTGTTAATGGACACTAATGTCCATTAACACTTTATCATGGTCATTTGCATGTAAATAGGCCTCCATGAGTTGTTTGCAGAGACCAGCATGTGGGCTGGGCTCTTCACACAGCTGCATTGTTCTCATCAGGAATGCTGGCAGAATACAATGTAATCTCCAGACTCCTGCAGAGAACACAGCATGCGGTCCGTTGAGAGATACTTTATCTCTCTGTGGCTGAACAATGGATTTTAAGTTCACCTTAAAATCATCATTCAGACCAAAAGTGACGATTGCCCATGTTTACATGTAAGAATTATCGCTCATTTGTAGTGTTTGAATTAATTTTGAGCAATAATCGTTGCATGTAAATGGGCCTTTAGTCACCACCAAATGAAGGTCAATCACAGCCATCGTATTCCCGATTGCAACATATAGCTGTGAGATGTTGACATTGAGGGTAGCAGACAGAAGATAAATTGACACTTTCGAGCTGTGGTGTTGGAGAAAGCTTCTACGAATACCCTGGATAGCTAGGGCCACCAACAAAGCTGCCCTGGACCATATCTGCCCAGAAGTGTCCCTGGAAGGCAACATCCCAAGATAGAGACTGACTGACTTTGGACACGTGAAGAGGGCGAACTCGCTGGATTGGTCATTGGTAAAAGGAAACAAGGTGACAAAACACACGTTGGCCGGACACCGTCAAGGAGGACTTGGGAATGGACATCAGGCAATTGAAAGTAGCCATAGAGAAGCACGGAGGGGACTGGCCTACAGAGTATCCAAGAGTCGGACACGACTGAACAGATAGAATTGGAATATGAAAATAACATAAATGCTTAAGAAGATGGGAATGTCTTATTAAGCTTTATTTATATATATATATATATATATACTTCAGAAGTAGAGATGAGCGAGTATACTCGCTAAGGCACATTACTCGAGCGAGTAGTGCCTTAGCCGAGTATCTCCCCGCTCGTCTCTAAAGATTCAGGAGCCGTGGGGGGCGGGGAGCGGCGGGGGAGAGCGGGGAGGAACGGAGGGGAGATCTCTCTCTCCCTCTCTCTCCCCCCCCCCCCCCCCCCCCCCCCCCGCTCCACCCCGCTGCAACTCACCTGTTACCCCCGCCGGCCCCGAATCTTTAGAAATGAGTGGGGAGATACTCGGCTAAGGCACTACTCGCTCGAGTAATGTGCCTTAGCGAGTATACTCGCTCATCTCTATTCAGAAGTCATCCAGTGTTTATAGTGAACAATAATACGGAGCGCTGAGCAGCTGACACGATTATTTTTACAGTGACTTATTTATATGAAATACAAAGTTCATCTGTACTCATAGTTATGTGGGATCATCCATATGAAGAGGGTATACTCCTTACAGGGTAAGGAGAAATAGCTTATCGCTAAATCCCTATACTAGGCTTTCCAGAGAGGAGACACCATCCTAAACAATAGGGATCCCACTCTGGAACTTGCTCTAGAGACCTAACTGCCAAACAGTACTAACATAAAGAGACTGCGCACAGAGGATAGGATAGGACGGGGTAAGGTACCCTGTACTGACAGGATTAGAGGTTACCAGGGATCTCTGTGACCTGCGTTGGGGGTCCGTTATAGGAGCAGGAAAGAGGAATCTACTGGCCAATTGGCTTGTCTTATGATGGAACCGAAAAGCGCTGAACGGACCCCATTGATTAGAACGGGGTCTGTTTGGTTTACGCTCTGGCATGCAGCACTTTTTTTCCTAGTGTTTTGTGCCGGATCTACAAGGGAACTTCTGGACGGAGGGTGCAGCACGGATGTGGAAGAGTCCTTGGTTGACCGTTGATATTTGTTTCAATTTGGTTGGTTTCACATTTAGTGTTTCTATGGAGAAGAAAACTGTCTGGCCAAACATTTGCAGCGCATTTCATATCATCTCACTGACCTGCGGCTATGATTGCTGTCATTTTTTGGGGTGTTTTCTTCTTTTTTTTTTGGTGCTGTGTTTTTGTTTTTTTTTAAATCACAGTATGCTCTAGGTATGGTGTTTTTTTCATAGGGGCTTTTTCCATAAACTTCTCGATGGGGGAAAAAAAAAGTTTGTTAAAAAATGTGTGTATGAAACAAAAAAAAACACCAAAAAAACACCAAAACATTAAATTAATGGCATTTTCTACAAGTTTGAAAAAAGCCACAAAGAACTGTGAAAGATATTTTAGCAAGTTTCTAAAAGACTTTCAATCTGAAATGAAGGAACCTTCTGTTTTTTGGATTATTCATTGCAGTGGTGTTTTTTTTTCTTACCTTCTATTTAAATGTCAGCAGCTGTCTACATCATCTTGGAGATGTGCTGCATTTAGTCGAAAGGTAGAAAAACCATATTCCTTCTGCCCTCTGTATATCTTTCATCCTGTCTTCTTCTGTACATGTCAAGGGCATGGTGATGTTGCTAAAGTCTGGCCTCCAGCAGGCCCGGGCCCGGTAAGCCAATCCTGTAAATACCAAGGTACGTAATATGTTTAGGTTTGCTGTGAGATCTGACATACCGTGAAATCTAAAGCGCTGAAGAATATATGGAGGCTGAATATCCACATTTGAAATATTTCTTGCGACAAATGCCAGGGGGCAAAAGTTCTTTGAAGTCAGACTTGGTTCCTAAAGTAGTGTTTACTTAAAAACCTATTTCTTCTATATAAAATGCTAACCCTGCCTAAAAGCGACCGTGTATTAGTGAGGTACGTATGCCGAGAACATAAGACGTATTGTTGAGGAGCGATAGGAGCTGCGAATCCACTTCATAGACAATACGCAATTTTATAAGAAACCGCCAATGCGACCAGCTGAACAATTCTGCCTAGTTCAACTATATACAATGAATGCATTATGTTATCAGCAGTTACCACAATCCTGAATCACAAAGGTCCATTTACACACACAGGTGTCTTTCAGAAGATTGAAAGATCAGTGATCGTTTTGCATGAAAGTACTAATAGGCACTAATTGCTATTAGTACTTATCAGCTTAATTAGCATGCAAATGAGCTTCTGGGAGCTGTTAAAGAACTCAGCAGGAGGTCTTAGTTCTGTAATCAGCTCCATTGTGCAGCCGCAGGCTTCCATAGGAGAATTCAGCACCATGGACAGCAGACACAGTGTGCTGTCCTGCTTATCAGCTGTTCTGCTGGCAGAGATGACAACTGAGAACAACTGATACAATGTTATCAGCTGTAATAGGCTCTCCCCGGGCAGAACACAATGTGCTGTCCTGCTTATCAGCTGCTCTGCTGGTGGAGATGACAGCTGAGAACAACTGATACAATGTTATCAGCTGTAATCAGCTCTCCCTGGGTAGAGCACAGTGTGTGGTCCTGCTTATCAGCTGTTCAGCTGAAGAAGGTTTTCAAACAGAATTGTCTGGCAGAAAACTGAAAGATGTGCACATTTAGACACAAAGATTATTGCTCAAAAGATGGCTTTTGAGTACATTTTAAGTGAAATTTGATGTGTCTAAATGGGGCTTAAGCATATTTATGTAGTGCAAATAGTTTAGTAGATAATGCTGCCTTCACGTGAGCATAAGCGTATTTGCGCACGCCTCAGCACATTGTATTTGCGTACTGATCAAGGCTTTTTTGTACGCATATCAGCGTATCTTATTGTGCTTTTTTTTGCCTGTAGGGCATGTCCATTTGCGTGCGGCAAACAAACGTAACAATTAAAATGGCTAATTTGCTCCAGATGTGTTCTTTTTCCAGTGGAATTACGCCGTGTTTCACACATCTCCCTGCGTATTGTGCGTGCACCCGCCCACCTCCCATTGACTTTTATGGGGCCCCCTGGTGCGCAAATATGCAGGAAGATAGAGCACATTCAATTTTTATTTTTTTGCAACTGAAATATGAGTGCAAAATATGGAAATGTGAATGAACCCATTGAAATCAATTTTCTGTGTCTTGTATGCGCAAGTATGCAAATACTATAACCCATGGATTTCAATGGGTTCGTTCACATGCGTGTATTTTTCCGGCGCGTCTTGATTGCGCATTTCGTTTCGCCTTAAAGCACCTTTAGGATCACTTTCTGCAAAAACTCACCTCTGAAGACTTAGGGTTGCATCAGACGTCTGGCTGTAGCCCCAACTACGAAGCGTAGTTGTGCCTGAATGAGGGAAATTTCTTTCCCTTAGCCGCCGTTCAAACTCTGCGCCAAAGCACAGGAGTTTGAAAAACATTGGGTCCTACCCTATGTTTTCCGTACGGAGTTAATGCTATATCCAGGAACGATAGGGCAAGTCCTGTCTTTTCTCAGCCATACCATTAATGGGCGAGAATTTCGATGGTGAAAACGAAACCACTGAAATCAATTGAAATCAATGGTTTCGTTTTGTCCCGCTATGCGGCTGTGATTATCACAGTCATAGAAGGGGAGAAAAACACGTTAGTCTGAAACTACCCTTAGTTGGTGTAGAGCATGTGCAGCTTGGACAACCTCCACCGTTGGGTAAACATTGCAGGATGACGCAGGTAGGGGATCAAACTTGTTTGTCAAGGCAATGGAGGAGCTGTTTTCTCAGCGCCAAACATTATGTCTTTTTAGCCTGGTTGTCCTTTGTCATGCTTAACTAAGTACTAAAGAAAATACTTTGTTACTGGGAATACTGGACACATAGAGGAATAAACCAGAAGTTACACTTACAAGGAAACATAGGTACCCGCATTCTTCCCCCCTTTTCAGACATGGTGCTGCTTCAGTCTGAGTTTTCATAAGTTTTCCTTGCATTGTTTGTTTTGCAGTGTCCCCTTTAGTGAATGAAATCTACATAGTGCTTGTTCTCTATTGGGAAAAGTGAATCTTAGATTACAAAATGGTAAAGGAGTAACCCAGTGGTTGGAGGCATCTTTGAAGAATTCCTTATCCGTAATCTTAAAAGGAGCTATGTAGTTGCAAGTTATTGTAGTTGCAAGGATCTGCTGCCAAGGTTTGATCAGCTGTTCTCTAGGCTGGTGCATGGAGCTGAATTTTGCAGGAAGTAGATAGCTCCATCCCCACTGCAGTGGCCCATCTTGGTATTGCAAGTTCCATCCATTTCAATGCAAATTAAGCCTGCAATACCAAGCCAGGCCACTATAGTGGGAATGGAGCAGTTTACTTCCTACAAAAATCAATTCAGAGAATAGCTGATTGGTGGGTGTCTGTTGCCAGAGCCAATCTACTATTAATGACCTATCTTAAGTATAGGCCATCAAGAGTTTACAGTTGGACAACTCTTTTAATGAATTTTTTTGTCCACTGGAAAAAAGGTCTGCTTTTTGTCTTTTTGAAATTGTCATTACAGATATGCTTGTCACAGTTGTGGTTTTGTGTGTTGTCAAGAAATCGGATGCTTGAATCATTTCTCTTTTTTTTACTTTATGATGTCATAGACATTGTCGGATGTGCAACAAACTAGTCTTGAAAAAAATGTTCATGCAAATGTACACAAAGCAGTTCCTAGGGAAGTCGGTCAATAGGGCGAACATCAAAAATTCCCCCCCACTCCTCCTCCCGAGTATACCAAAGGATTATACCCTGTTTCCCTGAAAATAAGACACACCCTGAAAAAAAGAAATAGCATGATTTTCGAGAATTTTTGAGGATGCAAAAGGATTTTTCAGGCTTTTTGAGGATGCTTAAAATATAAGCCCTACTCCAAAATTAAGCCCTGCTAACAGTTAATTTAAAAAAGTCAATTTAAATAGTGTCCAGGCAGCTATACATGTAAAAAAGTTAAACCTTTTGGACAAAAATTAATATCTTTTAATATCACTGTCTTATTTTCGGGGAAACACGGTAGTAGCAATCAAACAATAGCATTAATGACAATCCTTGTGGGACTAAATACATATCAGAATAAATGGGAATAAAGTTCATTTAATGCAATGAAAAATATACACAGGTCAAAAAATAAAACCAATTTTTGTTTTATTTTGTAAAAGTGAAATACAACCACACACACTGTATTACTGAAATCATCATGTCATGTGTAATTACCTCCATACGCTACTGAACAAAACTGACTATACCAAGGCTAACATTACCAAAAATAACAGGATTTAAAGGGCTAAATTGTACCACTACACCATAATCACATATTACCTCCACATAGTGACAGTAATAACACCATACTGTTACTGAATAACCAACTGCAAAGATCAATGATAGTAATAATAACACTATATGAGGGTCAGTATTACCTCAAAAGAGTATAGCAGTGCATACTAGTTCTACACAGGCCCTCTGCAGACTGTATGAGTGATTAAAGTACAGTTATTTCCAGTGATCACAGGTGATTTCCCCTCTGACAGAGGTTATTCACTGTTCTTTTCCTTCTCCATCCAGCCCAGACCACCATAATAACTTCTCCGGTCACAACTTGTCTATGCAGAATCTGACACACAGACATCTTTGACGCCTCAATTTTCCAGCCTCTACATGATCTCTCCATCCATAGTGCTTCAGACAGTAATAATATCATGTGCCCTACATAGCAATAGTATCTAATTTTGTACTCGCTGTAGGTCTTACACAGTAAGTGTTAATATTGTGCCCTCTTATATGCTACAATTCAATAATAAAGCTCTTCATGGTCTCCATTCAGTAATAGTGTCCCTTATGATGACTCCCTTTAGTAACAATGACCCACATGGCCTCCATTTAGTGTTAACAATTGCCGTCTCAAAGCCTAGGTTTACTAATGCCTCTTACAGCCCCTCTCTAGGAATAATGATGCTTCCAATGACCCTTTTTAGCAACAATGATGCCCCTTTATAGGAATAATAATGCTCTTTATGGCTGCTTTATAGTAAAAATAATGCTCCCCGTGGCATCTATATATAATAATGCCTCTATAGCCCCATTTATAGTAGTAATAATGCGCCCTTGGCCACATTAATAGTAATAATAATGACCCATGGCTCTGTTTACAGTTATAACCGTGTCCCCATGACTCCATTTATGTACATGTTTAAAGGAAAAAAACATATATACTCCCTTTTCCCCTCCTGCTCGCAGCCTTAGCACTCTGCATCACCCATGCTGGCCCCATGCTAAGCAATACTGGGCACTGCGGTCACGGATAACTCTACATGGCAGTGACCAGAGTGACGTGGGAGAGGTGTGTATATGACTATTTTTTTAACCGAACTTCCGATTTGCTGCACCCTTGTTTCCTCACGCCCTGGGTGGTTTCACCCTCCATTCGGTGGTAGAAAGGGGCATGCACCTAGAATAACCCAAATAAGATCTAGCCTTTATGCATAATGGGTATCATTACAGCAGTCAAAGACTCTGTACTGCCGCTGCCAGACTGGAGATTCAGGCTGGGTGAGTGTAATGCCTGTTGGGGTGCTGCCCGGCCAGCGGGCCACATAAAATAAGACGATGGACTAGATTCTGACCGCAGGCCTTGTGTTTGACATGTGTGATTTGGAGGATCCCCTAGTATGGAGCATGTAGATAGGATATATTTTTATGGATATGTGCAATCATATGTTCTGCTTGTGCTTTGGCCAGGAGGGCACAGCATGCTTTCTTAATTCATTTCAGGAGGCACAGCATCTGTTTTAATTAATTTCAGGGGCCATGGCCTATGTAGTAATTCATTTAAGGGGCCCATCTATTGTATTTTATTTCAGAGGGTATGGAATTTGTTGTAAGTAATTTCTGTGTGCATAATGAGTAGTACTATTTTAGGTGACACAATATCTGGGGCTAATATTTTCAAAGGAGACAAAAATATCTGTGTCATAAATTCTACAGAGACAAGACACCACTGGAGAAGTCAAGAAGATCTGGAGCAGATAGAGAAGAAAAGGACTGAGTCTAATTAGAGGAAATCACCTATGAATCACTCACTGTCATTGTGTATTCTGTCTCTGACTGTATTGTATCGGTATTGTGATTATATGTGAGGTCCGCAGCATTCTAGTATGTTGAACTACAACTGTCAGCTTATCCTTACTATCCATAAGATCATACTCAGGCCCTGATATCACCATAGATTGGCGGCTGGTGATGGCTGAGAAGAAACATTTTGAGAAGTCCCAGTCTACTGGATTTATCCAATAGCTGACAGCTAATCATGCTCAGCATCCTCGTTCCTTGGCATCTCTTCAGCTCCGAGAGTAAATCAAAATTTGTTGCAGTATGCATTGCGCGCCAATATTTTTCTGCAGTGTGTGTTGGGAGGTGGGGGGAGGGGTTGACATTACATGTGGGCTGGTGGAGTCTGTGTGCCAGGACTATTTTTTAGTCCCAGTTTAGCCCTATAGCCGTCGCTTTCTTCACCAGTAATCTTTCTGCAGCATGGAGTTCTATTCCAGAAATCTGATAATGTGTTTACATCTCGTTTTGTATTTCATCTAAGTATTCCGTCAGAGTTTACGCCTAAATCCCCTAAAACGGCCATTGACCACCACTGATGAAAGCTACTGAGACAACGACCATTCACCATTTTTCGTCAAAAAGAATAACCTGGCGCTTCACACTATTCTATCTGCCTCAAAATCTCGGAAACAAATGTAAAGCTGCAGAAATGATGACCCACTGGGCTCCGTTTCAGCAACTTTCATCTATAGTTCTGTTTAGGTGTCATTTTTGGGGAGATTTAGACATAAAGCCCAACAGAGCTGTAGAAAGGGAAAAAAATTCATAGTTTTCTTTAAGTTTTAAAGCTAGCTTATGTCCCAGCACACCGCCGCTGCCCACCCTGCTCACCTTTTGGTGGGGCAATAGTCGAGCGCCACTGTCATACTTACAATGCGCTCCACAGCTCGCTTCCTGTAGTTTGCCCGTAGGGTTTGCACACCATCCCTCCCCTTCTCTTAAAGGGCCAACATGCTTCTAAACTGGTTCTTCTCTAATCACCACTGAGCTCTGGATATATTAGGCATTTTCCTCCTATGGAAGATTTCCAAGCAATTGGTTTCAATCTTATTTGTGACCAGACCTCCATTTGTGTGTATTCCGGTTCTGACCTTTGCCTGTTCCTTGACTCGTCTGACTTCTGTGCTCCTGACCTCGGCTATGTTCCTGGACTTTGCTGTCTGCTGCTTCCCTTGACCTCTGCTTGGATACCATTGTTGAGGTTGTGCTGCCAGCCCTGACCACTGCTAATCACACAGATAAGCCACTGTTCAGACCATTAGGTACCGTGCCTCGGCTCCGTCTGCCTCAGCCACACAACCAAGATTAACTTGCGAGTGACAAAAACCAAATCCTTATTAAAGGGGTCAAGGGTGAAAACAGGGGTTCCACAACTACTGCCTCCTTAGAAAGCCCAAAGTCAAATTGGTGTGTGGCAAGGGGAATCCACGTCCGCTTATCTGACAGCTTAATTTGAGCTGGTAAATTGTACTGCTTTTGTGTGTTAAGAGGAAAAATAGCAAGTTGTGATTCCATTTGACGCACAGACTCTTGGTCAGCCATTCTGTCGTCTGGGCATCAGAGACTTTATGATCATTGGCAGAAGTTATTTTTGCATGGAAACTTTGTGCTGGATCAGACGGACAGTTATTACAGATTTTTTGGCTATTCTGTTTCAATCAAAAGCAGAGCCCTGAAGATCCAGTCAGTATAGAGCGGGTGCAGTCTTGCCGAATTGGCAAGCTGCAGAGATGGCTGCATGCGCCAGGATGACCCGCATAGAGGCCAAACTTGTTTACTTGGCAAAACTATGGATAAACTGGTTTACTGAAGGTCAAAAAACTATTTGTCTAGCCTGATTATCCCTAATGCCATAACCCTCCTGGTAGAACTGCTGCAGTAAGAGAAATACTGGTCATACAGAGGAACAAACCAAAAGTTACTTATTTGTAGAGGAGGAGTATCCTTATGGGAAGAGCAGTGACAGAAGGACTAAACTGAAATAGAGGGAAGAAGTACACACAAAACTTACCACCTTGGATTCAGTGATAGAGTTACAGATTTGGGGGCTGTCCAAGGAGGCAGGTGACAGGTTCTGCAAGGGTGGACATACCTCCTGGACAGCCAAGAATGGAATAAAATAAAAAAAACAGCCTATACTCACCCCACTGCTCCGTCCTTCACTCTCTTCCAGGTAATGCGATCACATGTAGCATAGCACCTGACTTTTGCAGCCATTCACTGGCCTCAGTCATACCAATGCTAAGGCTAGGGATTGACCGCAGTGATCATGTGATGGGATCAAGCTACCCGGAGGTAAGTGGGGGTCCAAAGTGCTGCACAACTTAGCAGTGGGGGGAGTGAGAGAGGTGAGTGTAGGCTTGTATTTTACTGTATAAAAGTGGCATTGAGTGGGAGCGTTATATACTGAGTGGGGGCACAAGGGCACGTTATTACCGCATGGGGGCATAAGGAAGCATTATTATGGAGTGGGTGCACTATTACTGGGAGGGGACATAAAGATTGTGACTTGCTATAAAAAGGTATGGTCTAATGGAGAAAAATAATTCCCACTATGAACACCAATAGAATTGTCCCTCTCTCCATTGTTCAAGAGTTAGGGAAAACTAGCCGATGAAAATCCACAGCAGCAAAGCATAAACTGAAAGACGGCAGCAATAGCAATCAACTTGTGAGCCCTGAAAGGCGAAGCCGTGTTCTCTTATGCCCTTGTCAATGATCCTAACTAGAAATGAGTGAAGGCACTCGGTTCGGGTGTTTTTGCACTCGAGCACCGCTTTTTCCGAGTAACTGACTACTTGGACAAAAAAATTCGGGGGGCGCCGGGGGTGAGCGGGGGGTTGCACAGGGGAGTGGGGGGGGGGGGGGGAGAGAGAGAGAGAGCTTCCCTCTGTTCCCCACTGCTACCCCCTGCTCCACCACGCCGCCACCCGAATCTTTTCGTCCGAGTAGTCAGTTACTCGGAAAAAGCGGTGCTTCAGTGCAAAAACACCCGAACCGAGTACCTTCGCTCATCTCTAGTCCTAACTTATATAATGGCGTCTTATAATGTGTCACATGATTTTTACAAGACTCCTTATTGGCTGTTCAGTTTCACTATTGACCACAAGCAAATCTAAAAAATGTTCCATTTTCCCAAACCTCACAAACGCGGTGATTTCACTGTGAATACTGAGCCCAGCTCGTCCCCAGCTGCGGGACACAAGGGATGTTGGTGCATAAGGGCTTCTTTTGTTTCTACTACTGTTATAATCTACATTTACATTATTAGTGGGATTTCGGATTCATTCTTCATCAATGATCATAGACAAGTGAAGGCTGAGTAATAATTCATACCTACACATTATATTGTAAATTTGTGTTCCTGTCGTTACAGCTAATGGAACTTCAAGCAGTCAGCTATCCACACCTAAATCCAAGCAGTCTCCAATCTCCACCCCAACGAGTCCTGGAAGTCTTCGCAAGCACAAGGTATTATGTTTTTTCTCCTAAATAAGTGTTATTTATATAAGTAAAGGCGTTGTCCGGGATTTTACTATGAACGATCTATATCTTGACATGCGCTCAGTAATGATGAACAGGCAGAGCTTAGACACCCGCTGGCCAAACATTGATGGCCAATTCTGAGGATAGGTCATCAATAATAAAGTCCCAGACAACCCTTTTTAAGCCTAACTGAATATATAACCAGAGATGAGCAAGCATACTTGCTAAGGCAAACTACTCGAGCGAGTAGTGCCTTATGCGAGTACATGCCCGCTCATCTCAAAAGATTCGGGTGCCGGCGGGGGAGAGCGGTGAGTTGTGGGAGTGAGCAGGAGGAAGGGGTGGGGGGAGAGTGAGAGAGAGATCTCCCCCCCGTTCCTCCCCACTCTCCCCGCCGCCCCCCGCCGCCACCAGAATCTTTTGAGACGAGCGGGCAGGTACTTGCATAAGGCACTACTCGCTCGAGTAGTTTGCCTTAGCGAGTACGCTCGCTCATCTCTATATATAACTTTATTTGAATTTCATGAAGAATTCAAGGTTCAAACAAGTGTTTTGCTAGAACATTTTGGGCTCACATTATGGACGAGTGTCCCAGCCCGACTGCTGGTCTTCAAACCCAAACTCTAAACATCATACAGATCTATAATACTCTGGCTTTGGGTCAGTAGATCTGTGGTCGAAATGGAAAAATGCACCCATAATGCGCTCATCTGAAACTGGCCCAAGGTTAAGTTCATATGCAGCAGTCATGTGTTACAGAAAACCATGCGGGTATGCGATTCTACCGCAAATCGGTGGGGTTTTCACGTTGATTCTGAATGGCTTTGCCGGTTTTGCTGGTAGACAGTGTTACCTGCTCTATTCAGTGGTCATTAACAACTTATTTGATAACCACATCTATTTGCGGTAAGGCCACATGCCGGCATTATTTTTGGCCAGCTAAGTGTGAACTCATTCTAAATGTAGAACTACTTAGACAATATTTAATAGGAAAACGTATGTATCAGATAGGGAAAATGTAATTATTTGCTACAATGGAAGAATTTACTTTAAATAGTTTACTTTATTAAAGTGTTGTGCTAAAGCATCATCTCCGTACCCACATATATTCTACTGCTAAGTCAATACTGTATTTAAGCCTCTGCTGTGAAGAATCTAGTTCTGTGGTTCATCCTCTCTCCAAGTTCTGTATTCTGCTGGTGACCTGATTGTGTGATCGGTAATATCATGTCAGCATGATGATGTCATCTGGATTCAGTCACATGATCAGCAACATTGCTCTCCATGGTGAGCAGTAATTTCCAGTCCTTGCAGCAATATGATATAAGTATTACTGATCACATGATCAGGTCCACCAGCTGATGAGTCACAGGATAGGGAATAAGGCTAGTTTCACAACTGTATTGGAATCTCCGGTCGGAGGTTCCGTCACAGATACGGCTCCAAATACCGAAAGAAAAAGCACTGCATGCAGCACTTTTTCTTCTGTCCAAAACAGGGCAGCTGGGTGGAAAGTAGATGGACCCCCATTATAATCAGTGAGGTCTGTCCAGTTTTGTTCAGTTCGGTCTAGAGATGGAGCTGCTCAGTCGCAGGGATTTCCCTTACCTGCTTCCGGTGGAGACATACTGCACTAGTACCACAGTGCCGTCAGAATGAATGGAGTACTGGGCACACACGTAACATAGTAACATAGTATGTAAGGCCGAATGAAGACATTGTCCATCTAGTCCAGCCTGTCTATCCTACTGTGTTGATCCAGAGGAAGGCAAAAAACCCCAAGGCCAGAAGCCAATTAGCCCTTTTGGGGGAAAAATTCCTTCCCGACTCCCTAATGGCAATCAGACTGTTCCCTGGATCAACCCTTAATAGTTCCTACCTGCCTGTATACCAGGATTGACACTTAACCTAATATTTATATCCTGTAATATACTTCTTCTCCAGAAAGACATCAAGTCCCCTTTTAAACTCCTCTATCGATTTTGCCATCACCACTTCCTCCGGTAGAGAGTTCCACAGTCTAACTGCTCTTACGTGCAACCTCCGCTCCATTCATTTCAGTGGGTCTAATGCTGTTTCAGCTGTGAGACCCCCTCCGATCAACAACAAGTAATTGCACATAGAATTCAATGGGAGGTGCACAGATCCGCAAGCGGATGCATGAAACACCGCGCAAAGCTTCAAAAAAAAAGAACACATCTGGACCTCACTGGTCTTTTCATCCACGGGAAGGGTGTGTACCGCACGTCGTGTGAACTGGCCCTGTGTAGACATGCGTGCAAATGTACCACATCCAACCTCGTTCATGGGCAATACCTTGCTTTGGCGAATGTATTTGCACATACAGTCGTGTGAAGCCGCCCCTATACTGTGTTTCAAACATCTCCTTGAGTAATACCTGTTTATTTGCACATCCCATTTACCTCTGGTGTGCAGGAAAATAGAACATGTTCTATCTTTTTTGTACGGCCGGAATGCGCACGCAAAATACGTAGATAACCATGAACCCATTGAAATCAATGGGCTCTATCCACTGCGTATTTTGCGCATGAAGTTCGCACTTACAAATACGCACACATACAGATATATCCATGTGAATCCGGCCTTAAACATATTTAAAAATTACAAGAAGGGACAAAAAATACCCTGAAGAGATGAGTTACGGTCTGTGATTTCGGTGCTTGTACCCACCTATGAATGAACCCCCACTAGTAGGGCTTTGTGTTTTGGTAGAACCATTTCCTTCCCCAAAATCTCACTTTCCACCTCCTTTTCTCCAATTCGTATGGGCTACAATCTGTTCGGAATCCATAATACCCAAGCGCAGGCTAACATAGTGAGGCAACATCAAAATGATATCGCCAGCTTCAATGGTGCCTAGCTGTCAACCGGTTCTACGCGACTTAATATCTGGTGACTTGAAGTGGTGGTGAGGAGATAAGACATCATGTCTGGTTCTTTGCGCTGATTTTCTTTGGAGTTAACAATTGGCGCTCTTGTTTCTTCCTACAGGATCTATACCTTCCCCTGTCCCTGGATGACTCGGATTCTCTTGGAGACTCCATGTAAAGATTTGCGGTGTATCGTATCCCCCACGAGGAGGATCATACGGCAGAACACATCAGACCTGCACTTTGGTGCTTTTTAAAGGATCCAATTACAGCGTTCACTGTTATTTTTATTTTTATGTGATTTATAGTTTGTGTCATGAATTACATGTGACCCAACCTGACAGGGATAACCAACTGTTTTATAGTGATGAAGCAGGCTTCAAAATGATGTACTGTATGCATGTGAGTCATTCTTGAGTTGACCCTAGTACCCAACATGGCGCCTCCGATGGCAATTCTCACCAGCTTTTATGAATTGCATCGTTCTGTAGTAACAATCCGGGCGCTTGTAGGGTATATTGGGAAATGTTGAGAGTATGTTGTGGATCATTTTGTATGTTTTATATTGATAACCGAGATTTCCCCCCCTTTTACATTCTGTAGCGAGAATTCAATTCAGTTTACTCAATGACTTATGGGTTTTTACTGAGACGGACTGCGCAATGTTCCTCGCCCCTTAGCACGAAGAATTAGAAGACCATTTGTATATGCTCAAGTCATTGGGAGGACTTTGTAAGTAGTTTAGGTCATTGCATTGTATGAGTATTCCCATCAGTGGAAGAATAAATACAACTGCACCCCCCTCCTCCTTATGGCTCACCTATCTTTGAACTGAGTATAATGAACCATTACCACTTTAATATTTACACGGATGTCAGATTTGGGAAGTCAAATTAATAAGCGGAAAATATTTCTTAATACAGTTTAGGGAGGGACGGACTGAGGCACCAGATGGCCTCCTTACTTCCTCAGCACAATTCCAGTCCCTTCCCTTACAATGAGTTTGCCTCTGTCACATGCTATTAGAATCCAGATTCTTGTCTTGTACCAACCACCGACGACTCCCCGGGAGCAGATGGCAAAAATCTCATCATAATAGGACACAACTCTGAGCATTATTAATCAGGTTGTTTTTTTTTAGAAACGGGCATTTATATGCTTTGTTTCCTACCATTATGGGCATAGAGTTATTATACGAGAAGAAGTATCAATCGTAGAAGTATCAATCGATCATTCAACTCCCATTTCCAGGAGACAAAACACAACCAAACTCTATGCAATAGTAATATTTCATGGTAATTCAAGTGTACTGTCAGAATTTATATACAGAACTGCAGCACAGTAGACGGGAAACGGCAAAAAATGGCGGATTTTGCAGATAAAACACTTAAGCTATAAATATTTATTAATTAAAGTCAATGCAGATTTATGTGGCAGTAGCATATAGAAAAGAGGAGGCATGAGGTCCAGCGCTTCTCCTTACTGTGGTGGTTAGCTCTACAGGGAAGTATCCCTTAGGCCGGCTTTACATGGACATATTAGTGCTCTTATTTGCACATGCAATACACTGTGAATGTGTATTTGCGCCATAATGTTTCCCATTGAAAACAATGTGGGGTGTGTAAATGCTCGCGCAATACGGAAGGAGGTGCGCTAAACACTGCGTAATTGGACAGGGAAAAGAACACATCTGGAACGCATTAAGACTAATTAGTAGAGATGAGCGAACGTGCTCATTTAGAGTATCGCTTTTTTCGAGTAACTGCCTACTCGGGCGAAAAGATCCGGGGGCGCCGGCGGGTTGCGAGGGGGAGAGACAGAGAAAGAGCCTTCTTGTTCCCCCCTGCTAACCCCCACTCCGCGCCGCCGCCTCCTGCCCCCCGGTGCCCGCCGAATTTTTTCGCCTGAGTAGGCAGTTACTCGAAAAAAGCGATGCTCGATCGAGTAATTGCTCTAAACGAGCATGCTCGCTCATCTCTAATAATTAGCCATTAAAAACCATGCGTCTTTGTGTCCCACGTGCAAATGTACATGTACTGTGGGCAGAAAAAGTTCTGTAAAATACGTTATTGGATGCACAGAAACGCATCGGTCATTCCACAAAAACACTGCACTCATGCGCGAGCAAATACAGATATGCTCATGTGACGTCGGCCTTAAAGCAGTCTTCTGGGATACATTTTTTTCTTTAAAATCAGGTCTACCTTGTGTAGAAATAATAAACCCGCTCATACTTATCTCTCCTATCTCTCCGCTTATCCCCTGCCGGTAGGTTTAGGTCTCCGCTATGATGGGTTTACAGGTTGCTACAGCCAATGACAGAACTAAGCACTTGATTGCTGAGCTGTCTTCTTGGCTGCAGCAGCCTGTGACAAGTCATACACAGGCTGCTGCAGCCTGTAAGGAATACGTGACAATGGAGACCTGAGATGACCATAGAGTGGTGATTTATGAGCTACTTTATTTTTTTTTACACATGAGGAAACTGATTTTAAAGAAGAAAATTTATCTCAGAAACCTCTTTAACATAATGCACTGCAGCAATAGCAGTAACATAGACATCAGAACTGAGAAAGGAGACAGCATAAGGACACTCTAATTTTGATTTTGCAAAGTGGTGGGGTTCAATGTAGAACAGGTCCTAGTCTGAACCTCAAGGGTATCTTCACCTGTGGCAGGTTTGACTGAAAATCAGTTCCATTCACTTGAGTTGTGCTTTGAGTTGTGGTGGTTTTAGCATCAGGCACATGGAGTTCTGTAATTTCCATGTAGATGAATGGGACGGGCACTAACATTTCTGCATTTAATCTGCCACATGAGAAAATGCCTTTAAGGAGGACCTGGGAATGCTAGTGACAGGTAGTGACTGGTTGGGGTCTACTAAAATGTTTCATCCATAGAAGAAGCCAACAGAAAGGTTCAGGTTATAATTGTTGAGGGTTAGAGAAGCTTTGTTCAGGTGTTTTTACGTTGCAGTTGCTATGTTAATTCGTTAAATGGGTTAAACATATAATCGAACAGTTATGTAAGAAGTAAGGAACTGTATTATAGTGACCCTCACTCAAGGACTGCTCTTCGGTTTAGCCGTTTCACTGAATTATGTCCCAAATTTTGGCTCGTTCTGAATTATTTCAAACTGAACTTGAAATCCATAAAAAGCCCTAAAACAAGTGCTGAACACGTGGTGGGGCCTCCTCAATGCCTCTAGCTCAGTGGTTAGCAACGTTGCCTTGGCGTCGAATGTTCAAATCAGACCGAGGACGACATCTGTATGGAATTTGAAAACCATGCAGATGGCATCTTAGGTTCAAATTTGACCCAAGACAACAATGCTAACCACTGAGCCATCAAGTTTCTTCCTTCTCTGAAGGAGGAGGGGCAGAAGGAGAAGAACAAGGAAAAGAAACACAGAGAGAACATATAAACTCCATGGAGGTTACTGTTAGTCAGATTTGAACCTAGGACTTCAACATTGTAAGGCAACACTGCTATCCACTAAACCCTCCGCTCCTTCTTCCTTTTTGAGAGGCAGAGAAGAACAAAAAAACATAAAGAGAGCATACAAACTCCATGCAGATGTTGTCCTTGGTCCGATTTGAACTTAGGACTACAGCATTAAAAGGCAACAGCACTAGCCACTACACCACCATGCTCCTTCTTCATTTTTTCTTTTTCCTTCTCCAGAGGAGGAGAAGAACACAAAGAAGTACTCGTTTTAGGGCATCTTTCTAAATGAATTTTCGGTTCAGGAGAGATGAACCACCTGAGGACCTAATTTTTAACATAGTTCGACCCGAATTCGGATTCTACAGGTTCAGTTCACTCATCTCAAGTCACAAGCATCTCAAAGAGTAGTCAATGACACAAAAACGTATTGGTTTCTAATACCTACATTAATGTGATATAAGGGAACACCTATTTTTTGGAGTAGATGCGTGCATACCATATACCAACACGTGAATTAAGACCTGTAGTTGGTATATATAAATGGCTAGCCGGATTTATATGTTGACCATAGTGAGTACTATACACCCTGAAGATTTCATTTGGACGAGGGTTGATCACATGAGGAAAGGGACTGCCATTATTAACAAAAATCGGAATTCTGGAGTTCTGCATATGAGTATATGAATATAGAATGCTGGTTTACCATGACATATACCATGGAAACAATGACTGCCTCCATTTATATTGTACATCTGGTGCTTTTAAATAAACCTGCCATTTGGTTAGTAGTAGCATGTGCTAAACTGTCTGCATTGTTGTTTAGTGGATGTTGCTACAAGTGCCTTATTGCCATATAAATCAAAGCAGGGTATAAAGTCTACAAAAAAGGTCCGTGCTATACTGCGACTTGCTGCTGCCTGGTAGACAGGATCAGTGCTGCCCCAGCAGTGGGAGGAGAACCTACCGGGTTGGCCTGACCCTATTGTAATCCAGTTTTAGTCAACTGCCACTTGCCTTGTGCCCACTCTGAGACTCTTGCTTGGCATACCTCAGTGTTAGAGGAGGAACCACAATGGTCAAATTATGACTTATTCCTAGGACAGCAGAAGTCGTCTTATAGCCCAGACCTACCTTTCAATAGCATGTCTTAACATCTGTAGCCATACAGTTCCATTACCAACATGTGTGAGCCAGCCCTGCCCCTTTGTCAACAGTATAGTCCCTAATGAACCCTGCGTGTCTATGTCACGGTCACTCCTGAAAACATTGTGATTCTTTTCATCTATCGGAATGCTTTTGTAACCTTTTTATAACCTTTATTTTTGGACTGTGGTTTCTCTGGAACACATTTTATAAACTCCATGTTTTTCATTTTTGCAGAATCTCTAGTGAGAAAACGAATTTACTGAATTTTCTCAGCAGTTTTTCCAATTTTCATCCATATTTGTGAAATCGGAAAGGTCAATTTCCATCTCTTTTGATATTTGCTTTGTATGAAATATCAATATTGATTCTGTACATCAGCACATCTTTTGCTAAAGGTACCGCAGGAGAAACAATTTTTGAAACATCATTATACTTTATACTATTAGAATATTTCTTATTCATTTGCGTTTTATACAATGCATCTTTATACAATGCTACATGGTGCTTTCTATGGGCCTATGTGCATTAACGGATAGGTTGATGTGATAGAAACCTAATAGGATCAACTGACTAAGAGTATAGATAAGAATGGCCAGAGGATGGACTAAAGCAGAAAGAAGTTACACTATTATGAGGGGTAGTGAAAGAAGTTCAAACCAAACCGGAAATTCACCAAAACCCCTAAAACTGGTGTATAACACTAAGAGCCATAAAGATCTCTGTATAACATTCTGAGTGTGTTATACGGGTCTTTATGGCACTTACATAGAGTTATGCACTGGTTCAGGACTTGTGTGGAGCAAACTGAACCAGTAGAACCCCGTTTTGAATAGAGCGTTGCTAGTAGCTTGGTTCAACTTTGTGTCCAACTGAACTTTTAGCAAAGTTCGACCCAGAACGGGGTTGTACTGGTCCGGTTGGCTCAACACTAATGAAGGGTCTGACACTATGAGAGCACAGACCCACAGTATCAGCTTAGTTTCTTACACACGACCATACTTGCAGTTGATCATGTTAGCTCTTGCAACCACGATCTGACTTTCTTGATATTTTCCAGCTACTTCACTTATCCTTGAGCCCATAACTAGTGAAACTTTCCAGCACGAAAAACGTTAGAGTAATGAAGCTCCTCATCTTTGCAGGGCCCCATAGGACAATTGGTTAAAGAATGTCTAACATAGGGATCTGATTATCTGACGAATGGTTTACACCAACGATTTTTCAGTATTTTCTATCTATTGTTTCTGTAACAATATTCCTAGGCAGCTCTATTTAGATGTTAAACATATGGATTTGATCAATATGGCTGTCTCATACATTCCCACCTGTGCAATTTATTAAGTATGTTTTATATCTACCACATAACAAGAAATAAGATGCTTCCTAATTAAAGAGGCCTCTTGGCAGGAAAGGGTTATATGACCCTTCAGGGCTTTGCTGAATGGTCGAAAGTGATCACGGAGGAGAGGGGCATATATGATGAGCTATTTTTCAACCCATGTTGGCACATTAGATGATGTTCAAGATCTAACTTGACCACTTTGTTCATTGCTAATATGCAGTGGCA
This sequence comes from Eleutherodactylus coqui, assembly GCF_035609145.1. Lineage (NCBI taxonomy): Eukaryota > Metazoa > Chordata > Amphibia > Anura > Eleutherodactylidae > Eleutherodactylus > Eleutherodactylus coqui. The sequence continues at coordinate 113,427,009 of NC_089846.1, read as the reverse complement.
AGTGACAGGTTCTCTGTTTATAGGTATGGCATGTGGTGGCACCAAAATACCGGTGATTATAAGTGTTGGGACCATGTTGACTTTTTGTGCCAGGTCCTGGTCATTTTTTATGCTGGGCCTAGACATAACCAAACCACATGTCTAAAATTAAAACATGTGCAATAATAGGAGTTAATTGTCCTGAAAACGACAGAACTGCTTTTATATAACTTCTGATACATCCATCGAAGGCATTGGTTACCTAAAAACAGATTGGCCAAATGTAGGCCACAAGCCGATGTATGTCCTGGGATGATACGTAAACGAGGCTTCTTGGCGTGCTAGGAGCTGTTGATAGCAGTAAGCAATCGATGCAAATTTCCCATTTCTGTTCCAACGCATTCTCCGATTCATGCTGTGCCATAATTATTGTACTTTGTTTCGTGTCCTGTATGTCTTCTCTACAAGAATGTTTAGGGGATATATTGCACTGTTAGCTTTTTGGTGTCATTCATTAGACAAGTGACCCAAGTGATTGAATGTAAGCGCTAGGAAACCTGCACAGAATTATGGGAGTATGGCGAGGTCAATATTTAGTATTTGGTTGCTAGTTTAGGCAATTTATGGATGTTGAACTACAGCTCCCAGTATATCCTAGAAGTAAGCGGAGGTGTTTAACCGATGCCTTAGACACTGCTAAGGAAATAGATGTGACTGTTGTCTGAGCGTTTCCGGAGAATAGGTTTTATAATCTATAAACCTATGAAGTGCCCACATTGCAGCAGATATTTACCCAAAAATTAAACTTATTTGCTGAAATTCTCTGCGGTTGTGTGCAGATATACATAGAAGCAGCTGTGATATTAATTGTATGAAGCTGGTAACACTGGGCATACCTAAGGAAATTTGTTTCAAGCTTCAATGCTTGCATAAAGGGGTTGTCCGAAGGTAAAAAAAAAGTTTGAAAAACTTTCAACCTGCTGTAGAGACATGAAAGAAGGCATACTGGCCTAATCGAATACCCCACCACTCTCTACTTCCTCTTGCTGCGATGATGTCCTGACAATAGAGACATGTGACTGCTGCAGCCAATTGCTAGCTCGCATTGACCAGAGATTAACTACAGTGGTCACATGCTCCTGTGCCGAGACGTCATTGTTGTAGGAAGCCGGAAGTAGAGAGTGGCAAGGGATAGGAAGAGGTGAATATGCCTTATTTTCATGTATGTACAGCAGGCTGAGCACTTTTCAATTTTTCATTTTTTTTTTCCTTTTGGACAAACCCTTTAAAGGGAATTTATCAGCTGGAACATGTTGTCCATTCTGCAGACATCATGTTATAGAGCCGGAGGAGCCGAGTAGATTGATATATAATTTTATGGGGAAAGACTCAGTAGAACTTGTATTTTATTCATTTAAACCTCTGTACATTCTGAGCTGATGAGTCCAACGGGCGGAGCTATCAGTGATTGGTAGACTTCTGTGTATCTATACTCATACACAGCTGTCAATCACTGATAGCTCCGCCCATTGGACTGTGCAGCTCAGAATGTACAGAGGTTTAAATGAATAAAATCTGAGTTGTACTGAATCTTTCCCCATAAAATTATATATCAATCTGCTCGGCTCCTCCGGCTCTATAACACGATGTCTGCAGGTTCCAGCTAATAAATTCCCTTTAAGGTCGTTTATTTACAGTACTCAAAGGAGTACTAGCTGAAGGCTACGCTCACATATATCAGAATTGGGGCAGATATTCTGTTGCAGAAAGTCTGCACCAAAAACCAATTGTGTAGATTTTGATATGATATGGATTTTGATACGGATCCCCATCAGACTTCACCCCCCTTCAATTGAAAAGGTGAAGTTTGCTGCAAGTCCACACCAAAATCTACAGCATAAAATATGGTGCAGATCTAGACAAAAAAATGGATTTTTTTTAGTCCTGGAGCACATGATCATACTTTATACATGTGTTGCACGGATCCATAATATCGTACCCATCAAAATCTATGGGTCCATACTGTACCTCTATTTACCTCTGATTTCATAGGTAGATGCACAGTTTTAGCCAAGCTATCAGAGGTTGAGGTTATAGGCCTTATGTGAGAAGCCCTTCTCTCTATCTGTGTTCCTATGACAACAACTCCTGGACCTGTGATGTGAGAGCTCAGTATTATCACAAGGATGCTAGATCACAGCCAATTAGAATAAAGCTTTCCTTTTCTAGCACAAGAATAAAAGATCCCTTTGCTTGCTAAGAAATTCAGTGTGCCCACATCATTGGAACTGCCAGAGCACAGGGCCAACAAGTGTTGCCATAGGGAGACAGAGACAGGCAGTGAAGCTTTTCTCAGTTAGCACTCAGTAACTTTAAGCTCGAATACTTTTAACACAGGTGTAGTCTGTGCAGGATAAAGAGCCAAGCCAGTGTATAACTATGGAGAAAGTATGCATCCGCAGTGAAATATCGTACTGATTCAGGATGCAAGTTACTATTATATTTAGTCATAAACAAGAGTTTGTTCATTATTATACATGGTACATCGATAAAGAGCAAAAAAAAACAGTTCATTTAACGAATGTCAAATATACAGGTTGGGCCACGAAAAAGTAGCCCAGCTCCACACTCTTATGAAAGCTGTCTACTAGAAAAGGCATATTCATTTTCACATTATTGGATTACTCCTAAAGTAATCCGTGACATCATAGAGCGAATCATGGGACCTAATGGAGTGCACACTGGTCATGCTCCACGATGAGCAGCCTGTAGGGAGGAGCATCTTCTTCAGTATAGACCAGCCAGAGCACACCAGAAATAATAATTATCACACCTAAGTGACTGGTTCATCCTTGCAGCTTCTGCAACCATTTCTATTCTGCACAACCATCCATTCAAGATAAACGTGGGTGGACAGTTGTGCAGAAGAGTTTTTTGCACTGGGCGCCACAATCTTGATGCTCTGCTTTCAACCCTATTTTTGGATGGAGCACAGCCAGCGCAATCCAAGTATGCTCCATGGGCCGTGCTCCAGTAATAATGAACAGCCAGAGCATGTGTCCTGCGCTCTGAGCATGCTTGAAATGTAAAAATGAACGTGCCTGAAAACTGTTGTTTAAGCAGCTGGCGGAGGGATACATGGAAGTGACACGGCTTAGTCCTTTCTCCTGCACAGACTATAAATTCTAATAAAACTTAAAAAAATGAGAACTTTAGATCCTAAATTGCAAAATTCCAAATCAGTTCTGCAGCAGCCGCATTTCACGCTTCGTCTCGTTGCACAGAATCAATGTCAAAATCAATGTCTGCCATGGAAATGCAAGGTAGCACCTTCAGTCCCGGATGCCGCATCAGACTGCGTCTTCTTGTTTTTTTAATCTCCAGTATGTAAAAAAAGACTTTTAGCAGGAACATTTTTTATACTTGGCTTTTTTTTTATTTGTACTTTTGATATCGACGACGCTCAGATGGACTCGGCTCTTTACCGCGGAGCTCGTATTGGATGTTTGATGTGCAGGGATGTATTTAATGAGGTCAGTGTGACAACGAGGAGTTGGGAGGACATTGGCTGTAAACGATAGGGGTGTTTAGAACTAAGAGGATTAACGTATTCCATGGACCCTCATTAATTAATTTATTATTGTTATTGCTTTTATAGCCTACGAGGAAATTCCTAATCCTGACGATATGAGTTCTATAGGTATAGTATTGATAATAATGCACGCAATAGCAGAAGCCTATACGTCATTTGTACTGTATGTGCCATATTTTATAAAGACCCCCCATGAATAAGGTGACCAAGCGAATCCAAATTGTATATACTTGCAGCATTCTTTAGGAACGGTCTTCAATTCATATTGGCTAAATGATCTTTTCTTCTTGCTTTCTCTCTTTCTTGCCGGTTCTGGGATTATTTGTACTGGCCACTTAGTTATCTCATCATTGATGGGCACTGATTTAAAATACTGGTGAATTCCAGAAGGGTTGAGCTAAACTGTTTCAATGTATCATGTTGTAATATAGCGCAGCTTGAAGCCAATGATTTCTTGCTTAATGTATACAGCACATGCATGACCTTTGATAATTATTCCTCACTCGTGGTGCGGTTTTTTTTTTTTAGCATATATTAACCCCTAAGCTGCTACATGGAATCTTCCATTCATTGCAGAGCAATGGGTTGTGGGTTCCATATGGAAGCATTGGGGCTTAGCTACCATTTGTTTTGTCATCTAAGATGTACAGCAAAGCTTTTTATTGATGTTTAACAAAAAAAAAGAACAATGATAGGCATAGCTGTAGTTAGGATTCAAGTATTTAGTGGATTAGTGGATGTAACTTTTTTAGAAGTTTTAGCTTGATTGTTAACAAAGACTTTCGGGGTGCATGCATGAAAATGTGCAGTGCATTTCTTCATATTTCACTACTGGCGACAGGTTGGGTTCTCACTCTTGATTATGTCATGATTGTATTTAAAAAAAAGAGTTGGGTTACGGTAAAAGGGTTGATTGGTGTTTATCCTAGATTGTTGTCTTTGGGGTTGAAAGGCACAGTCATAAGGATAGTCAACCTACCTACCGGAGAATATGTTGAGGTAAAGGGCAAAGCCATATGGGGTTCAGAGATAGCAGTCATACCCATGCTTAGCGCTTGAGAAAGCCTAGAGGGTTCTACCACATTAGAAGAGTCAGTATAGTAGATGGCATATGGTGGGGAGCCCTGTTACAGAATTTGCATTGGGGCCTAGGAGCTTCAGGTTACCTCTAGGGTTGAGGTAGCCATTGGGCTGATAGTTATATATATGGTGAAAGGATTATGTTGTTGATTACAGACTGCGGGATAATGCTAAGTCTGAAAATATGAAATATCCAGAATTCTCATGGCGATGGTTAACTGCACTCAAAAATGTAACATAAAACAAGAAACAGTTATCATGGGATTTACATTCGCCGTAGTAAACATTAGTGATTTACAGGAGTATCCCAGGAACACCTATTAAAGGGGTTTTCGGGGCTATTTCTGTTGAAGACCTATGCTTAGGAGGGATCACCATCAATAGCTGATCGGTTGGGGTGGGACCCCAACTGATCAGTTGTTTCTGCACCTACTGTCCCGGGCCAAATACATAGGATACGGAGCGAGAGTTGTGTAGTGGCCGGTGCTGGTAATTGCAGGCACAGCTTACATTGATTGTCGAACGCAAAAACGGCAACTTACGTTTTTTGTGCGTTGCGTTTTTAACATTAGAAAGTCCCATTGACAATTAGAAAAAAACGCCGCAAATTCGCAGCGGAAAAAAAAACCGCTAGTGGGTAGGCACCCTAATGCCGATACAAACAGGATCAGGACCAACCCAGTCTCTCAACTAATAGATCAGGCTGATATAACATAAGTATTTACTAAGAAAACTCCTTTAGGAGGGCTATACACAGAATGATTGCTCTTATGATACAGCCAGTAGTGATCTTAAATAGTGTTAATTGTGGGGTCTTAAGTGCCAAAATAATGGAACACAATCAAGCAAAGTAAGAAAAACATATTGGAGATGTTATAAAATGTTAATGATCATTTAGACTTTATTCACAGTACATTAATAGAAGTGTGCTGTAAGTCCAGAGAAAACCCCCTTGGCACAGGGAACTCTATGGCATGCTGTTTCATATATTGACCATTGGCATAAACCAGAAGTGGAAGGCGAACAGAGCCTTAACCCTTTCCAATCCAATTTTGGATTCAGGGTTTCCTAAAAAAACGTTCTCTTTTTGCTGTTATACAATGGTGCCATCTGCTGGCTAAAGCCAGTGTGTGCGCCAGAGAGGCTCAGACAGGGAATGGCTGGCAATAGACGGTAAGAATACCCTGTCAGACGCCTTCTGACATTGGAGCTGTACAAGCTTCAATCAGAATATAGGAAGACATCAGACAGTGGATTGGAAAGGGTTAAAGGGGACTTGTTACAAGACAACATTCTCTGTACTTACCTGCCCCCACCCCTTGTGATCCAGCACTGCAGCCCTGATAATTTCCCAAAATTTGTTGTAGAGGATGACATCTGCAGATGTCACCTGACTACTGCAGCCAATCAGAGGCTGCAGTGTCATCGTTCTGAACACCTTGCATCATGGCACCCAGCATGTGAGTGCAGATGCCAGGAGTTCAGAACGATGATGCAGCAGACTCTCATACCGAATCAGAGGCTGCAGTGGTCAGGTGACGTCATTCTCCACAACAAACGCTGAAAGGTTGGCGAGGCAGCAGCACTGGATCGCGGGGGGTGAGGACAGGTAAGTGCAGTGCCTTGTGGTATTTTAGCACCGCTGGACCTGTATGGGGAATGTTGTCCGTTAAGCGAACAACTCCTAAGGGTGGTTTCAGATCTGCGTTGGAACCTCGGTTTGGACTTTCTGTAGCAGCTCCGACCCAAAATACCGGAAGAAAAGGTGCTGCATACAACGCTTTTTCTTCCGGTAAAAACCGGGCAGCTGCGCAGAATGTGAGCGGACCCTATTATAATCAATGGGGTCCATTTGGCTTGGGGATTCCCTTCTCCTGCGCCCTCAATGGAACAGGAAACTCCCGACACAGATGTGAAACCACCCCTAAACTGGCCATTGGCATATCATGAAAGGCAAGCATATAAGAAACTGCTTGCACGGATAGGGGGTAATCATTTTGTGTATGTGACATTAGTCCCTTTATCACGCTTTGGTCCAAAAAAAAATTTTGAAATGTTTTTAGTAAAAATGGTCACGTTTCTGTACAACCTCTGACTTCTCTATTGCTGCAGATTGGCAGACCTGTCTGGAATACATGAAATGTATCCAGAGCATTTGTAACCATAGAAACAAGCATGGACGTCCGTCAGCGGCTGTTCCGTAATTACATATATTGCTCTGCTGAGTGTTATACAACATGTCTGTCAAACAGTAGCCCTTATCCCGTGCCTGGAAATACGAGCGACGTCAGTACCCACTAAAATAATCCAGCATTGTACCATTTTTGAGTGCACGTAACCTGTATGGGCGCAGCACTGCGTGGCTTGTCAGGTTAGATGTTACATGATAGTATTTCTTAATCCATAGAACACAGGTGCATATTTCCAAACCGTTAACTTTAAAGGAAAGTTATTCCCACACGAACGTTACACTGGTGTCTTACTAATGGGCTATGGGGACTGATCCAATAATTGGTGTAGGTTTCGCTTCAGTCGTATAATCATTTAGAAGCTTCGTCAGTTCTTATGTCACCTATGATGTAGTTAGAAATTGCGTTAACTTACGAAGACGTCACGGATAGAGGTGTGTGAATGAAGGCTCTGATACAGGAAACCAAGGTTTTGCTACTTAATATTGATATAATCACCAATGGGATATATCCACTTGTTTATGGCAGTTCATTGTGTTACATCATAAATTTAAGTATCTTCTAACGTTCTCCAAAAAGAGACGATTACTTTTAACCATCCGTAGGCCATGTTCTGCAAATAGTGGGATGGTAATACTAGGTATATTGCAATCATACCTTAAAGTGGCTATCCAACTTTTACAATGTGTTGTTTATAGGTCTAACATTTTTGGCTGATGTCTTACTATATCTTTATAGCAGTCGGAGATCTGAGCAGCAAAAGACAACATGTTGCGTAAGGGACCTTTCACATATGCGAATATTTCTGCAGAGGTATTGCTCCATCTCCCTTATTTGTATACTACCCAGAGGAGCATGAATGGCCTCATAGGTCTCTTCACTCACTCACCTTCTAGGTGCTCTCCCTAAGGAGAAAAGGTAGCATTCCTGACCCACATCACAGCCGCTCGCTAGCCAAGCCAGAAACCTACAGCACACTGATGAGGGGGAAAGACCCCGAAACAGCTGTCTGTGTATGAAATCTGGCTTGGCTTTCAATTCCCAGTCATTGTTACAAGGCTGGTATAAAGAGTCTAACATTGACTTGCAGGAATGCTGCCTTCCAATAGATGGCGCTGCAGAGGTATTGTTCCATCTCCCTTATTTGCCTATTTCTGCAAGACACACCTAAAGACGCTGAAGGTTCTGCACCAAAATCCGCATGTATACGTGCAGATTAAGGACTTTTTCAGACGGATGGATTTGTGCGGTACATTGCGCACGTGGAATTAGCGTGCGCAATACGTAGAAAATAGAACCCATTAACCCTTTCCAATCCACTGTCTGACGTCTAAAGACATTCTGATTGAAGGCTGTACAGCTTTCAATGTCGGAAGACATCCGGCAGGGTATTCTTACTGTATATTACTGGCCGCCATGTTGTTGGGGACTCTCCTGTGTGTCCAATACCATAGTACTGGCTCTTGCCAGCAGGTGGCGCCATTGTATAATGTCAGAAAGTGAAAACGCCCTAGGAAACCCTGAATCCAAAATTGTATTCCAAAGCGTTAATGTCAATGGGTTTGTCTCAGTAAATATTGTTTTGTATGCATTTCGTGTGTACGCAAAAAAAATAGGATTTGCTCTATCTTTCTGCGTATTTGCGTAGCAATGTTCTGCGTAGAAGTCAATGGGAGGTACGCAATTCTGTGAAAAAGAGAATACATCTGGACCTTATTAGGCTAAATTGCCCTTTAAATCAGGGTAGTGAGCATTGGGCAGACATATGAACATGGCCTGTGCAGAAAAAGTACAGTACTATGCACAGACATGCACGCAAATCAAACTCATTCACTACGCAAAGGCGATGCTCGTCTGAAGAAGCCCTAAGCTGCGTGTTTAGGTGCGTATTGTGGAAATATTCTGAAAGGTCCCTAAGTAAAACAACGCTGTAATTTTAACCCTTTCCAATCCACTGTCTGATCTCTGAATTCATTATGATTTAAGGCTGTACAGCTCCGATGTTGGAAGACGTCCGTCAGGGTTCTCTTACTGTATATTGCCAGCCTCTCTGCTGTCAGAGCCTATCCAACGTGTCACCTCATGCAGTACTGGCTTTAGCCAGCAGATAGAGCCGTTGCATAACGGCAGAAAAGGAGTAAGCCCCTAGGAAAACCAGGATACAAATTGGATTGGAAAGGGTTAAAATGATGCATTAAAAAATTCATCAGTGCCGAATTTTGGACCTAAAAATGCTAAAAGTTAGAGATTTGGCTTTAAGGATTGATTTGGAAGATAGAGCAAAAGTGGTTGAAAAAAATACTAAAAAGATATTAAATGAGGAACAGCAGTGGCTTCCAGCGTGGTCCTGCTATTTGCACTGTGCCATGATATACATGAATGAAGTGGTGTGTCTTCCATTGGTAAATATCGTGAAGTTTCGTGATTCCAAACTTGTTCTATCGAACCGCCGTCACCTCTCTAACCAGTACTGTCGAACACCATCACCTCTGTCTTAATAAACCTTTGTAAAGCTTTGTTACTGACAGCGCTGTTCAGACCCCATCCTAAACACCTTTGTAATGTCTCAGCCTTCACCTCTACCTAACGCAATATTTCTTATTGTACAACGCTATTGATAAGAAAACTGTTCTCCTTTTATAGGTTTTTTTTTTTAATTGGTATTTGTCTTTTTTTCTCATTGCCATGTAAATTTGGAATATGTGTGTAAACTCATTTACAAAAAAATAAATAAAATTTGGTTTAAGATGTGCCTGGGTGACTCTTTAATTAAAATCTACTAGCGCTGTTATGATGATTAATTCATTAAACTCTGATTTATCTCAAACATCCTCGATCACAACTCCCGTTGGGCCCAATTTATATCAATGTTTTTATGTTTCCAAATCTTATGAAACGTGGTTTTTTTTTCTAATTGCTATGCTATTCCCATTTAAAAATGGATTAGGCAACTTCATTTCTTAAATGCTACATTTAGCAACACGCTGATTTCTGAGAAAAAGTGTTATGGTAGCCACATATCCGGAGATGATTGCTCAGTTAGAGCCACGTGTTACATCCGAGCAGGATGCCAAAACATCTCGGCTGGATTGGATGTAATGGGTATCCAAAAGGGCGGATATGCACACAATTTGTAAAGTCTGGCAACAAAAGGATTAAGAACTAGAGATGAACGAACCTACTCGGCCACGCCCCTTTTTCGCCCGAGCGCCGCGATTTTCGAGTACTTCCGTACTCGGGCGAAAAAATTCGGGGGGCGACGTGTGTGAGTGGGGGGTTGCAGCGGGGAGTGGGGGGGAGAGGGAGAGAGAGAGGGCTCCCCCCTGTTCCCCGCTGCTACCCCCCGCTCCGCCATGCCTCCCCCCGCCCCCTGGCGCCCCCCAAATCTTTTCACCCGAGTACGAAAGTACTGGAAAATCGCGGTGCTCGATCGAGTAATTACTCAAAACGAGTAGGTTCGCTCATCTCTAATAAGAACATAACTAAACAAGGGGAAAAGTGAAATCTCACCCAATGAGACTAATATGGGAAACACTGCATAAAAGCGGGGTGATCCCCCTGTTGAGGGCGGCCACACTTCTGTTCCTAGGTGGTCAAAGGGATGACAATTGACAGATGTAAATAACAATAGTCATAGCAGTACTAGGAAGCAGATGTTACAACACCAATTAATGAGTATAATTGACAGAGACTTATCTGACAGATGACACCAGAGGAACGCAGGCTGGACCATAACTGCATCATGCAAAGGAATAACCAGTGTCTTCTGATAGGAGGGGCTAAATAAATGTACAGCAATCACGATTGATTGGCCAGCTGAGGGACCCACCAACCAATCCAGCATCACGTCAGTTGATGATGTGAGTACATCGGTGATCAGCGCAGACAGTGTGGTCACATGAGTCGGGGCTGATGCTGTGATGTCACTTTGGACCCATTTTCTGGTTGCAGCCAGCATGCCGCAACACCAGTTGTAGGTAATGTTCCACTTATATGATGACTAGAGATGAGTGAGCATGCTCGGTAAAGTGAGTTACTCGAGCGAGCCTCGCTCATCTTGAGTAATTGCCTTCTCCTTTGAGCGTGCTCAGGGAGACAGCAGGGGGCGGGGGGAGAGCGGACGAGAGCTGGGGGGAGAGTGAAAGAGATCTCTTTCTCTCTCTCTCTCTCTCTTTCTCTCTCCCCCCACTAACCGCCTGCCACTCACCCCCGCAACCCCCCGAGCGCGCTCAGAGGAGAAGGCAGTTACCCGAGATGAGCGAGGCTCGCTTGAGTAACTCACCTTACCGAGCATGCTCGCTCATCTCTAATGATGACCAGTGGTGGCCAACAGGTGATCTGTGCTGTCCTCTTCCTACCACGTAAACAGCAAGCACTGAAGTTGTTTCACACCAAACTATTATCCTTGGTCAGGCTCATGTTTTCAGCTCAGGCCTTGGTCTTTGATTCAGGTTATGAAATTTTTGATCTGTTACATATCATCTAAAATATAAGGCCTATCCTTTTCAGTCACTGGTATCATTCCCTAAAAGTTGTGCTAAGTGCTAAGACTCTACTCACATTGGCTTTTTTGTCATTTCTTTTAAGGGTTCTAGTGCTTTTGATGGCAAGAATAGATTAGTTTGCAGTTTTCTTTTTGTCATCAAAACAACACAAACTGGAAAAACCCCATTATTGATTTATCATGCCAGTCTTGGCTCCACTAAGAGTAATAGACAAGAACTGGAACCCTGGTAGTGTTGTACAGTGCAGGTGGACAGTGACAGACAGACCGAAACTGGGGATTGTTTTTACTCTCACTTTACTGAATAAACGTTGGCATATTACTCAAACTTTGGCAATTGTAACAGGCTCTGAAGGCAACTTACTAATTCGAATATAGCACTGCATTAATCTCTCTGCCTTTACACAACAATAAGAGTCCTTCTTTTATAAGCCTTGCATACACCAGGTGCCCTTTTTTGGGGATGTCTGCTGTGAGCAGGTGACTTGTCTATCTGTTCCTTAGTTCCCTTGTTCTTCACTTACAACCAATGGTTAAGGTATCCAGCCAACTCAGACACTACACCATGATCACAAGGCTGACTGTTCTCCCGTAGTTTTGGTTCTGCATCCTGGCTGCTCAGTAATTCTGCTCTGGCTTTGACTGTCCCACCTCATACTTACACTAAGTACCGCTAGTCTGCACTTCCCCTTCCTGTCCAGGCCAAATCTCATTCCTGTCTGCATTGATCAGGAATCCGGCTTTCTCCGCTGATTTAGACCTTGCATTAGTGTCTTTGTGTGTTACAGTGTGGACAGAGGCTAAGCTGTATCTATAGAAGTTGAATTTGTTATGTAACTCTTGTAGCTCATCTGGATTCTCCCCATCTCAGATTTCTTAGTTTATGGAATGATCTGACATAATTATTTCAATGCCTTAGGCCTCGGTCAGACGACCGCTTTTTGCCACGATTTGCGGATGCGCATGCGATCTGCGCATACATAGAACCATTGCTTCGCAATGGGATCGGTCACATGTCCGCTTTTTATGCGGACATGCGATAAATTATAGGACACGAGGAATCGCAGATCACGCCTATCTGCATTCTGCGATTCCTTGTGTTCAATATATGCGCTCAATGGGGCCGGCGGCAGCAGCGCCGACCCCATTGAGAACATATACTATAAAGATCATTCTCCTCTGCCACAGCTGTAACAGCTGTGGAAGAGAAGAACGATGTTCGCCCATTGAATTCAATGGAGCCGGCAATACAGCCGGCTCCATTGAAAGCAATGGGCTGCCGGCGAGCGCAGGATGAATTTTCGGGAAGGGCTTAAAAACATAAGCCCTTCCCTGAAAATCATCCAAAAATGTGTAAAAATAAAAAAATATATATATACTCACCTTGTTCCTGCAGCCGGAGTTCAGCCGCGGCCGGCCTGCAGTTCTCCTGAACTGCTCTGTGTAGTATTCAGCAGACGGGGATTTAAAATCCCCGCCTGCTGAATGGGCTGCCTCTGATTGGTCACAGCCCTCACCAATCAGAGGCAGCTCTCACTCACCCATTCATGAATGGGTGAGTGAGTGCTGCCTCTGATTGGCTCAGCGCAGGGACCAATCAGGGGCAGCTCTCAGCTGTCATTCAATAGCTGAGAGCTACCCCTGATTGGTCCTTGCGCTGAGCCAATCAGAGGCAGTACTCACTCACCCATTCATGAATTCATGAATGGGTGAGTGAGAGCTGCTTCTGATTGATGAGGGCTGTGACCAATCAGAGGCAGCCCATTCAGCAGGCGGGGATTTTAAATCCCCGTCTGCTGAATACTACACAGAGCAGTTTAGGAGAACTGCCAGCCGGCCGCGGCTGAACTCCGGCTGCAGGGACAAGGTGAGTATATATATATTTTTTATTTTTACACATTTTTGGATGGTTTTCAGGGAAGGGCTTATATGTTTAAGCCCTTCCCGAAAATTCATCCTGCGCTCGCCGGCAGCCCATTGCTTTCAATGGAGCCGGCTGTATTGCCGGCTCCATTGAATTTCAATGGGCGGACAGCGCTCCTTTAAACGGGCCCGTTTCGCTGAAAATGCTGCTAGCAGATTTTTCGGCGAATCGTCGGCCCCGGTCATGCAATTTGCGGATGTGCATCCGCGGCAAAAAACGGTCGTCTGACCGAGGCCTTACAGCAATATTATTTTGGAAATGAATAGTCATTTTTGGTCAGTATATGGTATATAAGAAATGGGAGGGCCAATTCACAGATGGGGATGCACAGGGCACCAACCAGCCAAGGCAACTCCTCGCTTTATGCCATATATTTTGACTGCTACACTATCGGAGATTTCTAGATTAGTACACACATCATCTCTTTGTGTTGTTCGCCATTACTCTTTAAAAATGTAGATATATTGACTTCTGTTGACACAAAAATTCAAGACTACCAAATCATTCCAGGTTGGAAGTGCTTTGGGCAGATTTTGACTGCTCATGTGTTCTTTCAATGCTTAAGTTACCAGCCATCATAATTTCCTGCCCAACCTCAAGACCCTTCAGGCTTCCAATGCTGTGTGATCAAAAAAAAAAAAAAAGCAATCACACTCTATTACTAGTTTTCTAAAACTCTACCACTGGAAGATAAATGGGAGAATGGCTGGGAGACTGCTGCCTGAGGTCAATCTATTGGTAGCTCTGGTGGCACATTTGAGTACTCTGCATTTACATGCAAATCATGTATGTTCCTATGTCAATTAGACATTTAACAGTGGTGGGAGAAGCACCAAAAGAAGGAAGAGACAAAAGGAAGACTGCAGAGGGTGCTAGATTAAACTTCCTCCAGTTTTCTGCCATAATTGTACTGAACGGATGGGCATTCAGTATGAATATTTTATCAAAGTACTCCCCCTACTTCACTACAACATGTTAAGTGTCTGAAAAAGCTGAACTGTAGTTCAGAAGGTGCACTATTTTCACAATACACCGTTTTGTGAAATACAGTAAGCACTATGCTATAAGACCCTAATGGGGGACGCACTGATATTAGTGGATGTGCCAATGGAGACAGTAAAATTCTTGTGAATGTGTATATTAAACACTATGTATTCCAAGCTCAGCTTCTCAATACAGAGCATTGTGTTGGTACACTGTGTAGCTGAAATTTGTAATTGATAGTTTTTGTGGGGCCATAGTGCAGGGATGGACTTCATATCTGCAAAATGCCACCAGATACAATCAAAGAAGGACTGCACGAAATCTCGCTTCTAGCATCATGGGTGGTGCACTCAGGGCTAGATCAAGGTTAGTGGAGGTCCCCTCCTTAATAGCAGTATTATGCATGGCCAACTTACACTGAACATGAACATTAGAATGGATAATTGTTGGCAGATCCAGCTGCTTATCACGCTTTCTCTACTGCATACCTGAACCTTGGATTTCTTTAATAGTAGTACAGGCAGGTAGAATATATATAGATAGGTGTGTATATGTGTTTGTATTATATACTAGCTTACATACACAGCATTGCCCAGGTATCCCTTGATGTCCTGGCTCTTTCCCTAACTTTTTAAATTCTATCATGCTGTTCCAGGGTCTCTGTAGCCCTTGATGTCCTGGTTCTCTTCCACAGTACTTGAAGTTAGGCCCATGCTGTTTTTGTGGTTTCTTATGCCCTTGATATCCTGGCTCATATATTAAAACAATGCAAAAACTGTTGGTTGCACATAACATGCAATCATCGTTCCTTAAACTGCTCTAGTAAAATGAAAGCTGTGCTGTGATTGGTTGCTAAGAGCGGCAAACAGTTGAACCATATCCCCCCCTTTAGTATTTTTTGTTGCATCTTGAAGAGTTTGTGTACCAAGTTTAGCTACGATCCATCAAGGCGCAAAGAAGCCTATGAAGAACAGGTACATTTTCATAGAGATAGATAGATAGATATGAAATAGGTAGATAGATATGAGATAGATAGATAGATAGATAGATAGATATGAGATAGATAGATAGATCTGAGATAGATAGATAGATAGATAGATAGATAGATAGATAGATAGATAGATAGATAGATAGATATGGGATAGATAGATATCAGATAAATAGATAGATACATAGATATGAGATAGATAGATAGATAGATAGATACATACATACATACATACATACATATGAGATAGATACATAGATATGAGATAGATAGATATGAGATAGATAGATAGATAGATAGATAGATAGATAGATAGATAGATAGATAGATAGATAGGGGATAGATAGATAGATAGATCTGAGATTGATAGATAGATAGATAGATAGATAGATAGATAGATAGATAGATAGATAGATAGATAGATATGGGATAGATAGATATCGGATAAATAGATAGATAGATATGAGATAGATAGATACATACATAGATACATAGATATGAGATAGATAGATAGATAGATAGATAGATAGATAGATAGATAGATAGATAGATAGATAGATATAGATACATAGATATGAAATAGATAGATAGATAGATAGAAGATAGATAGATTGAAGATAGATAGATTGAAGATAGATATGGGATAGATACATATATACATACATAGATATGAAATAGGTAGATAGATAGATAGATAGATAGATAGATAGATAGATAGATAGAAGATAGATAGATTGAAGATAGATAGATAGATATGGGATAGATACATATATAAATAGATATGAAGTAGATAGATGGATAGATAGATATGAGATAGATAGATAGATATGAGATAGATATATAGATAGATAGATATGAGATAGATAGATATGAGATAGATAGATATGAGATAGATAGATAGATAGAAGATAGATAGATTGAAGATAGATATGGGATAGATACATATATAAATAGATATGAAGTAGATAGATGGATAGATAGATATGAGATAGATAGATAGATATGAGATAGATAGATAGATATGAGATAGATAGATAGATAGATAGATATGAGATAGATAGATACATAGATGCATACATAGATAGATAGGAGATAGATTAGATTAGATTATATAAAATATATCAGTAATTTTGATGTTTGTTAGTTGACAGTGAGAGCAGCAGGTCACAGAAGATTTCATAGATTCCTATACCCCTGAGCCTCATTTCCTTGGCTTGCTCTCCTAAAGTCATGCTACACTGGGTGCACTTTTGTTTCCACATGTACTACCGTAGGAGTTTTAAAAACCGACAGCGGTTTCTTATTTCCAAATTACTGGTTCTGTATTTATAGCTTCAGGGAATCTAATCTATTGTTACCGCGGCATCATCATTCCCCGCAGGCTGATATAGACGAACATTACTGCTGGCCCCCAAAAAGGGCTTTCATTTAGTATTCCTGATGGAATATTATTTGAGTGTAGGCCTGAATATTGCATTGCGCAGGCAGAGCGATAATTGATTCCGAAGTTTTTGTGTATATTGTTTAAGCATAATCTCTATCCTCTACACTCTAGGACTCAAAAAGTATGTACTCTGCAAATACATCTCATTTACATTTACAAGCAGAATAATATTACTAATTGATGATCTGTAATTAAGGCAGGAAAAGTATCTGTAACACGCAGAGACGCCGCTGCAACATCCCGAGCCGACGTAGCTGTTTCCCATAGTAGAGAGCACAAGATTCCAGGACAAGACAGCCGGGGAGGGGCAGGAATGGGAAGTGGTATGTAGGAAGAGTGTCAAGAGAAGAAAAGTACGGAGAGCAGGAGCTTGCTATGTTTGGTGGAAACGTTTATCCACCAACTGTTGGCTACATTATGTCTGGAGTAGTCTAAAATTTGTTTTGAGAAACAGAAACTGACCAATAACGGCAGTGGTTACACAGAATTAAAGGGGATGTCCCGCGATGACAAGTTAAGTTAAACACTTCTGTATGGCCATATACATGCACTTTGTAATATACATCGTGCATGAAATATGTGCCATACAGAAGTTATATACTCACCTTCCCTGCGCTGGCGTCCCCGTCTCCATGGTGCCATCTAATTTCAGCGTTTAATCGCCCGATTAGACGCGCTTGCGCAGAAGGGTCTTCTCCCTTCTGGTCGGTCCGGGCACGAGCGGCGTTCTGGCCCCGCCCCCTTCTACGCATCATTGCGTAGCTCCGCCCCATCACATGTGCCGATTACAGCCAATCAGGAGGCTGGAATCGGCAATGGACCGCACAGAGCCCACGGTGCACCATGGGAGAAGACCCGCGGTGCATCGTGGGTGAAGATCCTGGCGGCCATCTTGGAGGAAAAGAAGGAAGAAGTTGCAGAGAGGGGATTCGGGTAAGTAATTTTCTTTTTTTTATTTCAACACATCCCTTGGGTTTGTCCTGCGCTGAACAGGGGGCCTATGCAAAAAAAAACAAAAAAAAACGTTTCGGCGCGGGACAACCCCTTTAAGGGTAGTTTCGAAGTGGAGCAGCAACTCAGGAGAAAATGTGCCCTTCTACAGGTGTTTTGGCAGTGATAAAAGACAGTATGAGTCTAACAGAGCAAGGGAACCTAGTGTAAGAAGTTACTTATATTGATACAGAGATTACTGTTATACAGCAAGCCAGATTTACTTAAGCGTTTCCCATATTCTAAATCGCTTTATAAGAGACTGTTGAATTCTATCTATACTAGGGTGGCCCAAAAAACTCAACTTTCAACTGCAAAGCAAGACACCCTCCATTTTTTTCCTTTTAACAAACCTTTATGTGGGGCAGAGTTTCAGGTTCTCCTTACATCTACGACAAGGTTGTGCTCAAAGACCATGAATTTTCAGACTTTCACTGAAAATTGTCTTCTTTTTATGCATATTTACTTATGTCATGACCTGTAGGTTATATTTATTTATTTTATTTCAGGACTTATTCCATTCAGTATCAACCCGCCAAAGTAGGGACATCTAGGGAAATCATTTATTTGGAGTTATTTTCTGTTAAGAAACAGCACAAATGTGTCAAAAAGAATATTATTAGTAAACGACAAATCCCATTGTCAATATTTCATGTTTTAACCCCTTAGTGACCACACATTTTTGCTTTTTTCCATTTTCGCTTTTTCCTCCCCCCCCCCCCCCCCCTTTTGAAAAATTGTAACTCCTTTATTTATCCATCGACGTAGCTGTATGGGGGCTTGTTTTTTGTGGGCCGAGTTGTATTTTTCAATGATGCTATTTAATGTACCATATACTGTACTAAAAAACTTTTAATAAATTCTAAGTGGAGAGAAATGGAAAAAAAACGACATTCCGCCATCTTTCAGTGCGTCTTGTTTCTAAGGCGCATAAACTGCAACAAAAATGACCTGATAACTTTATTCTATGTGTCAGTACGATGACTACAATACCAAACGTGTGTAGTTTTTTTTTTGCTGTACTACTTATATATTTTTTTAAAGATATTTAATTTTTAAAAATTATTTTCCGTCTCCATCTTCTGCGCACAATAGCTTTTTTATTTTTCCGTCGATATAATTGTATGAGGGCTCATTTTGTGCGGTACGTCCTGTAGTTTCTGTTAGTAGCATTTTAGAATACATAGGACTTTTTGATCGCTTTTTATTAGATTTTTTTCTCAGCAACAGGGTGACCAAAAGAACGCATTTCTGGGGTTTTTTTTTTTTTTGGATGACGTTGACTTTGCACAGTAAATAATATGTTACTTTGATAGAATGGACTTTTACGGATGCAGCGATATCAAATATGTATTTTTGCTTTATTATTTAGATTTTGTTATTTTAAATACGGCAAAAGGTTTTCTTTTTTGAACTTTATACCTTTTTTTTGTTTTTTTTACATAATTAATAACACTTTATTCTTCTTATTTTTCCTTTTTCCTTCAGTCATCCAGGGGGACCACAACTAGCGATGCTTAGATCGCTTATGCAGTATGATAGGGGATGGCTTGATAGGCATTCTGCCATGACAGCCCTGGGGCCTTTCAGAAGGCCCACAGCTGCCATGACACCTGCACAGCTCCCCCGATCTCACCGCGGGGGGGGGGGGGGGGGGGAGGGGGGCGTATGGGACCCCGATCACTGTTCGGGGGATTTAAATGCCGTTGTCAGATTTGACAGAGGCATTTAAAGGGTTAACAGTCCCACACGGCCTAACGGGGCTGTTGCCCTCAGGTGTCAGCTGACACCTGTGATGTATGTAGGGAGATAGCAGCGCTATCTCCCTCTATACACGTCCTGCAATGGCAGAGCGTAAATACACAATAGAGTGGTCACTAAGGGGTTAAAGTATAGTGGTTTGTTTTGCAAAAGCAAATAGTTAATATTAATGTTGTAGCTTGGGTAATTGAAAACAATTAATATTCGTCAGTTTTGAGCAGCATCTTGCAGTTGGAATTTAAAGCTAAAACGTACTACCCTGTTTCCCTGAAAATAAGACATACCCTGAAAATAAGACATAGCATGATTTTCCAGAATTTTTGAGGATGCAAAATGATTTTTCAGGCTTTTTGAGAATGCTTGAAATATAAGCCCTACTCCAAAAACAGTTAATTAAAAAAGTCAATTTAAATAGTGTCCAGGCAGCTATACATGTAAAAAAGTTAAACCTTTTTGAACAAAAATTAATATGACACTGTCTTATTTTCTGGGAAACACGGTATTAGCAGATGTAACAAATTGGGAAGATGTCTTGCTGTATATCTAGCACTTTATTTTTTTGCCATATCTCTATGGGCCACCCTAATCTATAGTCTATATAAATATTGCCACATCACAGAGCACTATCATACTTGTTGATTGCAATCCCTGCCTCAGTAATTTGTCACCTGTCCACCGATGTTCATAACAGATCTTAAACCAGTGGAATCCCAGAGATTGGTGCTTACACCTCTGATGTCCAGACCCCAAACACTAGGACTGCTCTAAAATTGCCACTATGCCACCAATCCCATGGACATATGGCCCTTAAAGAGTGCTGCCCCAAGTGCATGCTAGCATAGAAGCACAGCAGACATGTGAAGCTCAGAAAGTGACATCACTAGAGGAAGTATAGACTAGTATGACATCACTAGAGGAAGTATAGACTAGTATTTGCTAGTAATGCAAGAGCAATCATGTCCAGGGACTGTATTGAACAGATGAGTGATATCATCAAGGGGACCTGAAAAGTAATTAAGAGATCAGAACTCCCTTTTTTATGAGCTCTCCCTACAATAAACCTATAAAACAGTTAACGAAGATATGTTTGGATTATGATGTATCAAAAATCGCATAGCAAGTTTTTCTTCAATTACGAAGGGATTATCAAAGAATCCACCTAGGAATGGCATCCTCAGACCACATCAAGATTACAATCATTTCAAGCTTTCGAGCCAATTGGGGATTTCGGGATTCCTGCCATCATTTTAGGTGACCCTTGGGCCAAGTGCTCTAGTAAATATTCATGAAACTTCCTTGCCCATATGTCAAACACTTGCATTATGACAGGATCTCCGTAGGCAGACACAGTTGCTGGAAGACAGTGATATAAATAGTCTGGGCAGCTGTTCAGTTATTAGCAAATGCTCAGAAACAAATGTAGATTACTTAAAATAAGGTGACACGGCTGATATCACCATTGCTTCTGTTTCTGAGTGGAAATTATATTACATATGCGTTACAATATGGTAGATGACATAATGCCACATTCTGCTTTATGAAGTTGTCAGAGGCGTAACTTGAAGCTCCCAGGCCCCAATTCAAAACCTGTAACAGGGCCCCCAACTATAATGCTTTATTCATAGTACTGGGCTCCCTATATGGAGAAGAGAGGCCTTATGAGCCCCCTAAGGCTCCTGGGCCCAGGTGCAACCGCATCCCCTGCATCCTCTATAGTTACGCCCCTGGAAGTTGTGGAACTGAGCGCCGGGATCAGGATACAGCAAAGTAAGAAGAAATTCTTTTATTTCATTTGGCAGGTTTAAAATATCCAAATAAGGGGCCAAGCAACGCATTTCTCCACCATGGACCAGTGACCTTGCCACCCTTCCCGGAGAAACGTTTTGCCTGACCCATTTGGATATTTTAAACTTACTTAATGACATAAAAGGATATCTACTTACCTCGCTGTATTCTGGTCCCGGCGATCAGTTCCACAGCTTCATTCTAGTAGCAAAGAAGAACGAGCAGCCGCCAAGTGCATCAGATTCTCTTCTCCCTGCCTTGAACCTCAGGAGCCTCAGGTGAGCGGCTCCTAATATCTGCATAGACCCTTTTATTTAACCCTTTCTAATTCAATTTGTATCCTGGTTTTCCTAGGGGGCTTACTCTTTTTCTGCCATTATACAATGGCGCTATATGCTGGCTAAAGCCAGTACTGCATGAGGTGACACGTTGGATAGGCTCCGACAGCAGAGAGGCTGGCAATACACAGTAAGAGAACCCCGACGGATGTCTTCCAACAACGGAGCTATACAGCCTTAAATTATAATGTCTTCAGAGGTCAAACAGTGCATTGGAAAGGGTTAACGGTCCCACACGAGGTCCTTTTTATTCCTATTCTAGTCATTTCTGCTACCTGGTCAATGAGTGTTTTCTGAATATGTGCCAGGGACAAGGCCATTGTCCTATAAATGTAATGTTCAGATCTAGTCTTGTCTTCAAGTCGCCAGTACCAAGAGAGGAAGAACGGGGCAGACGGTTATATTTTCACAATCTACAGGGAAGGAATAGAGAGGAGTGAACTTTGGAAAAGTTTGGTTCGGATGGTTTACCAAATTTCAGAAAAAAGTTTAGTCCGAATTATTTCCAGTTGAACCTTCAGCAATAATAATGATCCCAGCCAAACGGCAGCGGTTGCTCTTCTCTTGTGGCTCAGCAGTTAGCACTGTTGCCTTGCAGTGTGGGGTTCAAATCTGACAACATCTGCTTGGAGTTTGTATGTTCATCCTGTGTTTTGTAATAATCACCTTTATTGAACTCCATGCAGATGTTGCCCTTGGTCAGATTTGAGCCTGTTGCAAGGCAGCTGAACCACCATGCTGCTTCTTCCTCAATAAATGTATGCATGATATATAAAGGTGATTATTAGGAAGACGAAATCTACACAAACACAGGGAGAACATACAAACTCCATGCAGATATTGTTCTTGGTCAGATTTTAACCCAGGACCTCAGCGCTGCAGGGCAACGGTACTAACTGCTGATCCACTGCGCTTTTTCTTCCTCATATACCTTACTAGCAATTTTGATGAATGAAACACACGGGGGAACATATACCATATATACTCGAGTATGAGCCAAGTTTTTCAGCACATTTTTTTATGCTGAAAAGCCCCTCTCGGCTTATACTCGAGTGAGGTAAAAATAAAAAAAAACTGCAATACTCACCTCCCAGCTGGCGTCTGTGTCTCCGGTGCGATGGTCTCCCCGGCGGTGTGGCAAGCGGCTTGAGAATTCTCCCCGCTGTCATCTTCCTGCTCAGCTTTGAATTCCCCCGCCGTCAGCTCTGTGTAAGTAAGCGCTGTGATTGGATCGAGCGCCAGCCAATCGCAGCCGGCGCTTCATCATTCACAGCCATTCAGTGATGACATCACTGAATGGCTGTGATAGGTTTTTCAAGCACCGGCTGTGATTGGCTGACTTTTTATTTAACCTAGTATATACTAGAGTATTGCTAGGCTTATACTCGAGTCAATAAGTTTTACGAGGTTTTTGGGGTAAAACTTATTGACTCGGCTTATACTCGGGTCGGCTAATACTGGAGTATATAAGGTAATCTCCATGCAGATGTTGTCAGATTTGAGCCTAGGATCTGAACAATGCAAGACAGCAATGCAGCCACAGGAGAGTAGGAGCCACCGCCTGAGGTTTGGGTTCACGAATAGAGATGAGCGAGTATACTCGCTAAGGCACATTACTGGAGCGAGTAGTGCCGGCGAGCGGCGGGGGAGAGTGGGGAGGAACGGAGGGGAGATCTCTTTCTCCCTCTCTCCCCCCCGCTCCCCGCCGCAACTCACCTGTCACCCGCGCCGGCCCCCGAATCTTTAGAGACGAACGGGGAGATACTCGGCTAAGGCACTACTCGCTCGAGTAATGTGCCTTAGCGAGTATACTCACTCATCTCTATTCACTAACAAAACTTTTACTAAAGTCTGCAAAATCCACACATGTGAATGAACCCATTTAAATTAATGGGTTCTATTCACTGGCCGCCCAAATTTTGCATGGGCAAAACACTGCACTAATATATTTGTGTGACACGGGCCTTATAGTTCTTTTTCCTGCTGGATCCGATTCTCTTTTTTACTCGAAATCTGCATCAAAAACTACAGTAACATTTTCTAAAAAAATGCAGACCTAGATTTTATCAACACTATGATGGCTACAATCCATCCAAGATCTGGTACCCAGAGTGGCGTAAAGAGAATAAATGATAACTATGACTTGGTCAAATCTTCTAGAGGAGAGGGAACTCGATCAGGGTGTTTGTTCATGCCAACAATCCTCTATCCGAGGTCCGAAATTCCCTTCAGCTTTCTCAATTTCCTTCTTTTTTCCTTTTCCCATAATTTGCAGTAGTGAAAGGGCTGAGTGATCCATGAGTCAGTTCTCCTATCATATGCTAATCACTGAGGTGCCTATGAGCAGCAGGGAACTTGTAGGAGCTTACATTGCCCATTGCCGCAAGAGCGTACCTAGGGGAGTGCAAAAGTAGCAGCTGCACCTGGTGCAAGTGCTCTAAGACACCTCTGTACTTAAGAAGACACCCAGGGGCGTAACTATAGAGGGTCCAGGGGATGCGGTTGCACCCGGGCCCAGGAGCCTTGGGGGGCCATAAGGCCTTTCTTCTCCATATAGGAAGCCCAGTACTATGAATAAAGCATTATAGTTGGGGGCCCCGTTCCAGGTTTTGTATTGGGGCCCAGGAGCTTCAAGTTACGCCTCTGAAGACACCCAATAAAAATGGCACATGAGGGTTGAGGTTCGCTGTCACAGATTGTGCATTGGAGCTTGAAGGTAGAAATGACCTTGTGATACATAGTACCTTAACTCTTTAACTATCAGTTTACCATTGACACAATATTTGCATGGCTTCAATAGAACATCCAACAAAAAGATTGCTACATGTGGGCTTTATATTACATGGTACAATCCTACACAGTGCGGTTCAATAGTGGTGGGGGAGGGGGAGTTTTCGTGCCCTATGAGAACGAGCAGATGAGAATCGATACAACAATTATCTCAGCTAACAGCATTTTCGCTGTTGTTTCTGGGCTGTGGGTGCCTGATGGTGTGAAACAGTGTGAGGGCGCATGATACATTTCCGTCCGCTCAGTCTCATGTGAAGCACATCTTCTTTCTGGAGGATATCACTTTGAGTGTGAAGATTGCAGAAATATCCCAGTGCATGCAGATAGATACAAGACGTACGGGATCTCCGGATAATCATTTTTCAATATGCTGAAATACTTAAAATATTGCAAACCCTTCCTATGAAACCACCACTTCTATCCAGTTATCACACAGTCTGCTATGATGGATTTGCAAAGATGGAACAATGCCTCTGCAGCGCCACCTATTGTTAGGCAGCCTTCCTGCAAGCCAATGTTAGACTATACAAGCCCTATAACAATGACTGGGAATTAAAATGTGTTTACATGTGCAAGATTAGATAAGAATTGTAGCACAGATTCACCAAATCCACGAACGCCCCACATATTATGCCCCATTGTGTGCAATGGAAAAACTCACAAGCTTTATTTGTCCATGCAAAGGCAAAAAAAATCTATAAAACAAATTAACTTGTTTATTCTTTTTGCAGATTCTGGGTGGAAAAGTCATGGATGAGCCCCATTAAACAGAGCTAATCCTTGTGCGGATCCGCTGGCACAACAGCTGCACTTCTGCAACAGAAATCTGAATGTCAGACTCATATTTCTTTGCTAACTAACAAAGTGGCAGAAGCTGTAAAGTGATATTAGAAGCGCCATTCACCGATAAACCTTAACCATTATTAATATGCTAAAAAATCTAAAGAAAAAAACAATTATCAACCGTTAGTGAATTGAAAGCACTAGATGGCAGTAGAGCAAAGCAAATGATGAGGAGAAAACAGCTTTCTCAAATAGAATTGCTCAAGTAACCAACTTGGTCCAGTAGAGACAAAAGCTTGGGCAATAATAACAGCCATGGAGAGTCTACGGTAGTGATGGCGAACCTTTAGGCTGCGGTCACACAGGGCGGAAATCCCGCGGAAATATCGCGGAATGACCGCAGTCGGAACGCACGGAAATACAATGAGATTCCCGTGGCAAAGATGCAGCTTCAAAACCCACGCAGTTCGGCGCGGGTTTTGAACTGGCTTTGCTGCTCGTATTCCGCTGTGGCCATCTCTCCCTATAGAGAGGAGAGAGGCCACCGCGGAAACGGAGGTACAATTTCCTCTGCGGACATTTCGCAGTATTTCTGCCACATGTAAACATACCCTTGACTCAGCTTGAAGTATACTGGCACTTGCAGAATGGCCTCCCTAGTAATAGCGTCCCCCGTATTAGCCCCATGAGTAATAGTGACCCCCACAGTGGCCCCAGGAGTAATAGTGACCCCCAAAGTGGCCCCAGGTGTAATAGTGACCCCCACAGAGGCCCCAGGTGTAATAGTGACCCCCACCGTGGCCCAAGGTGTAATAGTGCCCCCCCAAAGTGGCCCCAGGAGTAATAGTGATCCCCCCCCCTACCACAGTGGCCTCAGGGGAAAAAGTAACCCCGCACAGTGGCCCCAGTAATATTAACCCCACAGTGGCCCCAGTAATAATATTAAACCCACAGTAGCTCCAGTAATAATAATAACCCCATAGTAGACCAAGTAGTAATATTAACCCCCTCAGAAGCAATATTAACCCCACAGTAGTTCCAGTAGTAATAGTAACTCACTCAGTAGCCCCAGTTATAATATGAACCCCACTGTAGCCCCAGTAGTAATAGCTCCCTGGCCCATACACTTACCTCCTTCTTGTAATCAGTGCCACGCCTCCTTTTCTCGGCGCTGATCCCAGGTGCACACTGATAGCAATGTGCGTGCCCGGAACGCTTCCTTCCTTCTCCTCTCCTGCAAAACTAAAGAGAAGAGGTTAGGGGAGGAGGGTCCCGGGTGCACACACTGATGCTAGAGTGTGCACTGACATCAGCACAGCCAGCAGCGCCGCTGAGTGATTCCCGGCCAGGAGTCGCAGCACCCCGGCTGGTAATCACGGTCATGGTGAACAGCTGTCGGGGCACATGCCAACACAGAGGGCTCTGCGTGCCCTCCTCCCCCCCCCCCCCGGACACGCATGTCTTAGCTTCACCACCACGGGTCTAGGGTATTATTATACTGCCTATTATCAAATTAAGCATAAGGATTAGCTCCCCAACATGTTTCATGGTGACTCAGCTTCATCAGAGGATGGGGGCAAATTGGAGCAGGGATGCCGGAAAGGGTTTTTTATAATGCTTAGACAAGTACACACAATAAAATGAACCAATGAGATTTCTCTATATCTGATTGACAGATTAAGGTTCCAATGAAGAGCCATAAGCAATAAATAGACAAGGAGTGTGAGTACACACCCATGAAAATGAGCCAATGAGATGTTTCTATATCTGACTGACATCTTATGGAGAGCCATAGATGATATATACTTTGACTAAATGTGTAAGCAAGGTATGAATGACTCAACAAGATAGACTCAGTGTGCTCAGTAGAAATCAGCTGGATAAACTGAGCAAGCTCAGGGACTTGATGCACATTACCAATAAACTGGATACATTCATTCAGCATGCTCAGGAACTTAGCATACAGTACCAACAGAATGGATAAACTGAGCATGTTCAGGAACTTTGTGCTCAGAGCAACTCAACAGGATACAATGAGCATGCTCAGTAGAACTCATCTGGATAAACCAAGCAACCTCAAGAACTTGGTGCACATTACCAGTAGAAATGGATACACTGAGGATGCCACTTACTAACATAATACAGTGAAAGGGATTGGAGTTGGTCAAAATATTTACGTGCTAGGTTTACAAACTTCAGCAGCTCGCTAAAGAACATGTTCGCTGGTTGCTTTTGCGTATTAGCTGCATGTGATTTACAAAGTTCAACAGCTCACTGAGGAGACATGTTGGCTCGTTGCTTTCGCATATGAGCTGCACATGATTTACGAACTTTAGCAGCTCGCTGAGGATACATGTTTGATTGTAGCTTTCACATATCTGTTGCACAAGATTTACAAACTTCAGCTGGCGGCTGAGGTGAAATTGTGACTTGTCACTGTGTCATGTAAGCCACATTAGCTTTACGGCGGCATTGAGCCCTCTGTGGTGACTTGTTTGCACAACAGCGATGGTTTGTTTCAACACTGGACAACCGTTGATGATTAGATGAAGGCTGGACTGATGCTGGCGGCATTAGCACTTTAGATGACATGATATCACGTTCAGGAGATTTGAAGATAGCGGTGAATGACTATGCTTCAATGTTGTTGGTCAATATGCACTGCCAGCTATGTATGTGGACATCTGTGAGGTGTCGTTTATTAGACTCTCCACACAGGGGTGCAGCTGTCTCACAACCAGCTACAAACTGCCACAATGAGTACTGCTGTATCCATAGTAACTGGGGCCATGGAGGTTTGTTGGGGATATAGTCTGCCTGTAATCCCTCATTCAGTACACAGGGATGAAGGACCTGTGATGACGTCACCGCCATGTGATCAGGGTCGGAGCTCAGAGCCCCGGTGATTGTTCACATGATGGTGACATCATCGCATTTAACTCACACAGTCACTCATCACTCACAGACAGGTGGTCGTTAGTATTTTGATACAGAAATGAAACATGATTACAGCATATTGTTTGGGGCTATAGACTAAAACTAATGCACTCTAAATGTAAATATGAAGCTCACAAAAATAATTGTCATGGTTGTCATCTAACTCAATGGCCAACAGTCCCCACTTAAGCTTTGAGCCTTAAACCTCTGAAAGAGGCGATTACATTCATTTTGAAAAGCCAATTCAGTTGAACAATTTCTCTTAGTTCGGAAATATTTTTTATTTTTAACTCCTATTCCTAAACCAACCCAAAATGAAATTTACAACGAGATTACATTCACCTGTATTACATACTTTATTCCCCACGATGAAAGACAATGATGAGCGACGGCATAGCGAAAACTACACGATGTCAATGCACTTACACACAATGATTATCACCTAAAAGACGGCTTTTGAGTGAATTTTAAGTGATAATAGTTGTGTCCAAATGGGCCTTTAGGTGAAATGCAGAGTGATAAAGTAAACTCTCAATTAAATCTCACCCAGGAAGAAGTGCAGAGCCATCTTAGAAAAAAGACTAAAATAGACAAATTGCCAAGTCCCAATGGCATACAACTCCAGGTTCTAAGGGAATTAAAGCGGGTATAGAAATTCTGAAAATGCAAAAATCTAGGAGGTACAGCTAAGTAGTAGCAACCTGTACTTTTTACCTGCTGCTCGGGACCCTCTTCTTTGTCCTGTGCAGCCGCCAATCTGCCACTGTGTTTACATGTCTGGTGTGCACGACCGCCGAGGGGTTTTGTGCAATACTTCTATCACGGTGGTTCTACTATGACCCTCACGGATGGCGGCAACCAACAGAAATGTAAAATAATAAAGTCTATTTATGACGTTTGGAGCTACTCAGCAATTGGGCAGAGTATTGGGGTATTAAATATTGTCAAGTTCATGACGCCAGTCCGTATACAGGCTGAAACCTGTGCTGGACAAAATAATAAGTAAAAATAAGCAAATTAAATTAAGATGAGAATTGTAGTCCTTTCACCTGAAGTGTGGTGTGGTACCTCAGTGTAGATGTTACGGTGATGGGAAGGGAACTCCAGGAGTCAGGATCAACATAAAAACGGTTAAACAGTTTATTTATTAGAAAAGGATCTTCAATAAACTTCATAGAAGTTGCATTTACTTCATTACTTGAGGTAGACTTTGTAAGTTAAGTACAGGAACATACAACTGGACATGTGTAGGCATTATGTACAGGAACCTCATCTGTACATGTGGGCTCTATGACAATTGCAAATACAGGAATTTTGCTTCTGTATGTTATGCTTTGCCCTTCTGCTCCTCTCTTCCTCTGTTACTTTAAATATAAAGCCTCTTCCTTCTTTGGTTACTATTATTTAAGCTGTTTCCTTGTACTTTTCTGTTTCTTTCTATTATGACATTAAAATGTTCCTTCTTTCATTCCTTTATCTTATACACATAAACTTTATTTTATGCTTTCTCTCTATCTTCTCAATGTGATCTTGCTTTTCGTACTCACACCTCTTCCTTCCCACTGCACTGGCTCTCCTCCATCAGCTGCTCACTCCAACTTGGTTATAATCTCTGACTCTTGACTTCACTCAGTAATGCCACTCCCCTCTCTCTTTTAACTGACTTTTCTAAACCAACCCATGCGGAGGGGTTATCTACCAATTCCAGGGCAGCTATTTCTCTGCTACCTAACTAACCAATAAGGTGCAGAGTGAATTGCTAAACTAAACTATGAGTGAAAACCAGCAAAACATGAACATCTTAAAGTAATATATACACATTTAGGAAGTAACCACATTACTGATGGAGTGTACAACTCTGGTACACTACACATGCATCACTTCCACAGTAAACATAGCAGACTGTTACCTACAACTTTCCACATAGATAGAACTTCTCTACTAGCCAGCACTGTAGCTCTGCCCACAGCTTGAGGTCCTACAACCTACCAGCACCAACTTACCTCTTAGTGCCAGAGAAAGCTCCTGAAGCAGAGACAAAACCTCTGAGAACATGAGCAATATAGTGCAGTGCTTCCACTCCTGCCCTCCCATCATGCACTGCTCACAGGATATTGGAGGCTATGGACAGGGGAGGAAGTAGCAAATGCGGACAAGATGTCAGAGGAAGTGGAGATATTTTTCAGGCGGAGGGTCATGTGAAATAGATACAAAATGAAGAAAGACCAGGTCAGTGACCCTATTACAACATGACTTATTGTGATGGTGTAAATTACATTTTAAAATGTTAGTCTGTGCCCGGAATACCCCTTAAACCAATGTGATTGATAGGCACACAGCAAATGTGGTGCCAATATCCAATATGGAGTCTAAAAGTGAACCTGTCAATTATAGGCCTATAAATTTAAAGCATAACTATGTTTTCCAAAAACGTGTCATAGGACATATCAAAAGTTTGGATCTGGCTGGGTCTGGCTGCTAATACCCCAATGATTGGTATAACAAGCCAGCTAAAACACTCATTTCATAGGCCTATTTTCAGCTAGTGAGTAGTAACAATGCTTGGGCAACGGGGGTCTCAGTACCTGTACCCACCCTTCCCCCAGCGATCAAAACTTTTGACCTGTTCCTATGAGATGTAAAAAGTTTTTAGAAATCACAAATTCTATTGTGGGTAAAATGTTTGAAGTGTTTCTAAGAGATGTCATCCTGGAGGACCTCGAGGAAAACATAACTCTGTATCAGCATGGGTTTATGAGAGATCGCTCCTGTCAAACCAACCTGATCAGTTTTCACGAGGAGGTAAGTTCTAGACTGAGAGTCACTGATCTTATGTATCTGAACTTTTCCAAAGCGTTTGATACTGTGCCTCATAACAGGTTGGTATATAAAATGAGAATGCTTGGTCTGGGCGAGAATGTGTGTAAATAGGTAAGTGACTAGCTCAGTGATATAAAGCAGAGGGGGGTTATTAATGGTACATACTTTGATCGGGTCACCGTTACTAGTGGGGTACTACAGAGGGCAGTACTGGAGGGGTCACCGTTACTAGTGGGGTACCACAGGGGGCAGTGCTGGAGGAATTATCGTTACTAGTGGGATACCCCAGGGGGCAGTACTGGAGGAATCATCGTTACTAGTGGGGTACCACAGGGGGCAGTACTGGAGGAATCATCGTTACTAGTGGGGTATCACAGAGGGCAGTATTGGAGGAGTCACCATTACTAGTGGGGTACTACAGGGGTCACCATTACTAGTGGGGTACTACAGAGGGCAGTACTGGAGGGGGTCACCATTACTAGTGGGGTACCACAGGAGGCAGTACTGGGTCCTATTCGATTTAATATATTTATTAATTACCTGGTAGAAGGATTGTGCAGTAAAATATCAATATTTGCAGATGATGCAAAACTATGTAAAGTGATTAACACGATAGAACACAAGGTGATTGCAAGAGGATCTGGATAAGTTGGAGGCTTGGGCAGAAAAGCAGCAAATGAGGCTTAACACTGATAAATGTAAGGTTCTGCACATGGGCAGAGGAAATACATGTCACCATTACACACTAAATGAGAAACCGCTGGGGACACTGACATGGAAAAGGACCTGGGGACTTAACTGGAGCAACCAGTGTCAGGCAGCTGCTGCCAAGGCAAATAGGATCATGGGGGGGGGCATCAAAAGAGGTCTAGGGGCACATGATGAGAGCATTGTTCTTCCTCTTTACAAATCACTGGTCAGACCACACATGGAATATTGTGCACAGTTTGGGCACCGGTACTCAAGAAGGACATATCAGAGCTCGAGCAGGTATAAAGGCCGGCAACTAAAGTAATAAACAGAATCGGCGGACTACAATACCCAGAGAGGTTAGCAAAATTGGAGTTATTTAGTTTCGAAAAAAGATGGCTCAGGGGCGACCTAATCACTGTGTATAAATATATCAGCCCATTACTAGAGCTGTACAGGTTACATATGATCCTATATAGGAGTGGTGGACTGCGTCACCTTATAAATATGACGTAAATTATTAAATATATGATTTATGTAAAAAATTAATGTTTCCTTCTAAGACACTATATGCTGTTCTGATTGGTCAGTACTGCTCATGTGGGCCGCCCTGGCCAATCAGAGCAGCGTGTAGTGTCTTAGACTAATGATGCATACTAATGCATCAGGTAGTCAGGGAAGCGGTGCGGCCGTCATTGATGGTCCGGGACCAGAATAATAATGTGTGATTTTCCTGCATCCTTATTCTGCCCTCTTCTTACAGGATCTCTAACCTTAAACACTATATGTCACCATATGTTCCCCCTTCAGATTCACATTTCTTTTAGGAATAACTGTACAATGTAGAGTGTAAGCTCTTGTGGACATTAACCGCTCTACTTTTGTCTCATTGTACATTCATGGTTGACACTTTCCTTGTTGATTACTTGCCTAATTGCAAAGTGCTATATAAAGATTTATTATTATTAACTGATCGGTATATTTCTATACAACTTAGCAGACAGAAAAGTGGACAATGCTACCCTCTACTGGTTGAATCAAAAATTACACAATAAACTTGAACTAAGAGAACAGCAACCGTAGATCCCATAGCTATTTATCGCATCCTTATATAAATCATCCTCCAGCAACCATTGTCACCCATAATGCATTAATAACAAATATTGCTTTTCTTTTTAGTGGCATATATAAGTGAAAAGTCTGTTTTTTAAAATGTATCTATAAATCACAAAATCTGCACAACCACAATGGTTCTTTGAATATTTAATGGGGTTTTCCTATGAAAAATATGGTTAGAATAGCGCCACCTGCTGTTTCTATACTGTCTACCTCAGTAATTGTCCTGCCTGCTCAGTCTTGCATAGAAGCAAGATTGAGTAAATGTGACCACATTCACTGAGGTGGACTGGACATAGAAGGGTTCTTCAACAGGAACTGCAGGTGGCGCTATTCTAACATTAGTCCTGGAATATCTGTGGATAGCACTGCAGACAAAACAGCCCCCTGTTTGAAGATATATTTAAAATTAAAGGAGTTTAACAGAATTTCAAGTTATCCCCAATCCACAGGATAGTGGGGGGTTTCATCGCTGAGACTCCCATCAATCCTGAGAATGGACTCCTGTGTCTTGCTCTCCTGTCACTGTGGAGGTCACATCTCCCCCCGCAGTGATGTCACTTTTAACCTCTTAAGGACCGAGTGCCATAAATATACAGCGCTTGGTCCTAGGCTTTAATCCCTACAATAGCAGAAGTTGCTTCCACTATGTGACCCGGCGATCTTCTGATACAGAAGAGCTGCAGGGTCCTAGCAGACCCTGATCAGCTCCATTAGTGCCACTGTCACACTATGCAAATGTTTTTCTCTGTAACTTGGGCTCCTATGGATGCTTCAGCTACAGTGGAAAAGTGTGAGATAAAAAAAAAAAGACAATGTGAATGACCCCCAGAGACATCATGGGGGACATAAATGGTAAAAAAAATAGTTGAAAAAATTACAGAATAAAATAAAAATATATACATAAAAAAGAAAATGAAACAAGGCCAACGTCAACCAAAACCGTCGCCGTATGTAGATTGTAATCCAAAACCATACATATTATATATGAAAACGTCCAAACCAAAATGAGGAATCCATTCCCCTACTTTATTTTAGCATAAATATACAAATTAAAAAAAACCTATAAATGTTAAAAAATCATTTTTTTAGCTTTTTACCCCCAATAAAACTAAAAAATGGGGAAAAAAGTCAGCGAAAAAAGTGTAGGAGTGCAGTATTCATAAGGCCCTGCAGAGGGTGATAGACAGGCATTCTGATACCTGCAGAAAGAGACAACACCTATGAGTGTGGCAGGAGGTGAGATAAAAGGATCAGTTCCTGCCACACTCAGGGTAAGTGAAAGCTTAGCAAAGCTGGAAGGGCTGCAAGCCTGAAGTCTAGTGAGAAGCAGTGGGAAGGCGCTGCATCAGGAACTTGGAGACTAAGGTCCGGAGCAGACCAGCTTGGGCCTGTCACTTTTCTGAAAGAGAACAACACCCTCTAGACACCCTGGGCATGGTTAGTGAAGGGGACCTTGTGGGTTGTAAACCCTGGACATTGTATATGAACTGTGTTTTATGCGGTACAAGTTGTTTGATGAGCTGTTAATAAATACTGGCAGGCGCCAGATTTAAAAGAAAGTCAAGTCTACTGGAGCCTTTATACATGAGGTGCCCTGAGAGGTCGGCGATCAGCAGGCGAGTAACCCCGGCTTGCCACAAAAGATATGAAAAATATAGCCTATATGTTGCAGAAAAAAACACAGCAAAAATAATTTTGGTAGCTGAAGGAAAAGAAATGGGGCAATAAAACCACCACATGAGTAAAAGTCTGGTCCTTTAGGTACAAAACATCCTGGTCCTTAAGGGTTTAACGGAGCACTGGTGGCACATGCACAGTCAGTGCTTCACTAATTTCAATGGAGCTGACATATCTTGGCAGTCCCATTGCAAGTGAATAGATTGCTAGTGCACTTGCACATCCAGCATACCATTCAGTCTCCTCCCCATTGCAGGGGTTGAAGGTCGGAGGAGGAGGTAGAACATGAGAGCCCCATTCTTGATATAGGCAGGGGTCTCAGCATTAAGATCCCCAGCCATCAGCAAGATATTGCTTATCCTGTAGATTAGAGATGAGCGAGCACCAAAATGCTCGGGTGCTCGTTACTCGGGACGAAATTTTCGCGATGCTCGAGGGTTCGTTTCGAATAACGAACCCCATTGAAGTCAATGGGCGACTCGAGTATTTTTGTATATCGCCGATGCTCGCTAAGGTTTCCATTTGTGAAAATCTGGGCAATTCAAGAAAGTGATGGGAACGACACAGAAACGGATAGGGCAGGCGAGGGGCTACATGTTGGGCTGCATCTCAAGTTCACAGGTTCCACTATTAAGCCACAATAGCGGCAAGAGCGCCCCCCCTCCCAACAATTTTTACTTCTGAAAAGCCCTCATTAGCATGGCATACCTTAGCAAAGCACCACACTACCTCCAACAAAGCACAATCACTGCCTGTATGACACTCCGCTGCCACTTCTCCTGGGTTACATGCTGCCCAAACCCCCCCCCCCCCCCCCTTGCACGACCCAGTGTCCACAGCGCACACCAAATTGTCCCTGCGCAGCCTTCAGCTGCCCTCATGCCACACCACCCTCATGTCTATTTATAAGTGCGTCTGCCAGAGGAACTGCAGGCACACACTGCAGAGGGTTGGCACGGCTAGGCAGCGACCCTCTTTAAAAGGGGCGGGGCGATAGCCCACAATGCTGTACAGAAGCAATGAGAAATATAATCCTGTGCCACCGCCATCAGGAGCTGCAGACGTGGGCATAGCAATGGGGAACCTATGGGCCACACACTATTCATTCTGTCAAGGTGTCTGCATGCCCCAGTCAGACCGGGCTTTTTAATTCATAGACACAGGCAGGTAAAACTCCCTATTGTGAAGTCCCTGTGGACCGACAGCATGGGTGGCTCCCTGGAACCCACCGGCGGTACATAAATATATCCCATTGCATTGCCCATCACAGCTGAGGTAATGTCATGTTAAATGCAGGTGGGCTTCGGCCCACACTGCATGCCCCAGTCAGACTGGGGTTCTTTAGAAGTGGACACATGCAGTTACAACTCCGTGTGGACCGACAGCATGGGTGGGTGCCAGGAAGCAACCGGCGGTACATAAACATATCCCATTGCATTGCCCATCACAGCTGAGGTAATGTCATGTTAAATGCAGGTGGGCTTCGGCCCACACTGCATGCCCCAGTCAGACTGGGGTTCTTTAGAAGTAGACACATGCAGTTACAACTCCACAGCATGGGTGGCTTCCTGGAACCCACCGGCGGTACATAAATACATCCCATTGCAGTGCCCAGCATAGCTGATGTAACGTCAGCTTTAATGCAGGTGGGCAAAAAATTAATTGGATTACACTGTAGGCGAGGGCCCCAAAAAATTGGTGTACCAACAGTACTAATGTACCTCAGAAAAATTGCCCATGCCCAACCAAGAGGGCAGGTGAAACCCATTAATCGCTTTGGTTAATGTGGCTTAATTTGTAACTAGGCCTGGAGGCAGCCCAGTTAAAATAAAAATTGGTTGAGGTGAAAGTTTCAACGCTTTAATGAGCATTGAAACGTATAAAAATGGTTTACAAAAATTATATGACTTGAGCCTTGTGGGCCTAAGAAAAATTGCCCGTTCGGCGTGATTACGTGAGGTTTCAGGAGGAGTAGCAGGAGGAGGAGGAGGAATATTATACACAGATAGATGAAGCAAAAAGGTCCCCATTTTTGATGGTGATAGAGAACGATGCTTCCATCCGCAGGTGCAGCCTACGTATTGTTTAGGTATCGCTGCTGTCCGCTGGTGGAGAAGAAAAGTCTGGGGAAATCCAGGCTTTGTTCATCTTTATGAGTGTAAGCCTGTCGGCACTGTCGGTTGACAGGCGGGTACGCATATCCGTGATGATTCCCCCAGCCGCACTAAACACCCTCTCTGACAAGACGCTAGCCGCAGGACAAGCAAGCACTTCCAGGGCATAAAGCGCGAGTTCAGGCCACGTGTCCAGCTTCGACACCCAGTAGTTGTAGGGGGCAGAGGTGTCACGGAGGACGGTCGTGCGATCGGCTACGTACTCCCTCACCATCCTTTTACAGTGCTCCCGCCGACTCAGTCTTGACTGGGGAGCGGTGACACAGTCTTGCTGGGGAGCCAGAAAGCTGTCAAAGGCCTTGGAGAATGTTCCCCTGCCTGCGCTGTACCTGCTGCCTGATCTCCGCGCCTCTCCTGCTACCTGGCCCTCGGAACTGCGCCTTCTGCCACTAGCGCTGACGGATGGGAATTTTACCATCAGCTTGTCCGCCAGGGTCCTGTGGTATAGCATCACTCTCGAACCCCTTTCCTCTTCGGGTATGAGAGTGGAAAGGTTCTCCTTATACTGTGGGTCGAGCAGTGTGTACACCCAGTAATCCGTAGTGGCCAGAATGCGTGTAACGAGAAAGGCATCCTAACATGAAGTCAGCCATGTGTGCCAGGGTACCTGTACGCAACACATGGCTGTCCTCACTAGGAAGATTACTTTCAGGATCCTCCTCCTCCTCCTCAGGCCATACACGCTGAAAGGATGACAGGCAAGCAGCATGGGTACCGTCAGCAGTGGGCCAAGCTGTCTCTTCCCCCTCCTCCTCATGCTCCTCCACCTCCTCCTTCTCCTCCTCAACGCGCTGAGATATAGACAGGAGGGTGCTCTGACTATCCAGCGACATGCTGTCTTCCCCCGCCTCCGTTTCCGAGCGCAAAGCGTCTGCCTTTATGCTTTGCAGGGAACTTCTCAAGAGGCATAGCAGAGGAATGGTGACGCTAATGATTGCAGCATTGCCGCTCACCATCTGGGTAGACTCCTCAAAGTTTCCAAGGACCTGGCAGATGTCTGCCAACCAGGCCCACTCTTCTGTAAAGAATTGAGGAGGCTGACTCCCACTGCGCCGCCAATGTTGGAGTTGGTATTCCACTATAGCTCTACGCTGCTCATAGAGCCTGGCCAACATGTGGAGCGTAGAGTTCCACCGTGTGGGCACGTCGCACAGCAGTCGGTGCACTGGCAGATTAAACCGATGTTGCAGGGTGCGCAGGGTGGCAGCGTCCGTGTGGGACTTGCGGAAATGTGCGCAGAGCCGGTGCACCTTTCCGAGTAGGTCTGACAAGCGTGGGTAGCTTTTCAGAAAGCGCTGAACCACCAAATTAAAGACGTGGGCCAGGCATGGCACGTGCGTGAGGCTGCCGAGCTGCAGAGCCGCCACCAGGTTACGGCCGTTGTCACACACGACCATGCCCGGTTGGAGGCTCAGCGGCGCAAGCCAGCGGTCGGTCTGCTCTGTCAGACCCTGCAGCAGTTCGTGGGCTGTGTGCCTCTTCTCTCCTAAGCTGAGTAGTTTCAGCATGGCCTGCTGACGCTTGCCCACCGCTGTGCTGCCACGCCGCGCGACACCGACTGCTGCCGACGTGCTGCTGCTGACACATCTTGATTGCGAAACAGAGGTTGCGTAGGAGGAGGAGGAGGAGGGTGGTTTAGTGGAGGAAGCATACACCGCCGCAGATACCACCTCCGAGCTGGGGCCCGCAATTCTGGGGGTGGGTAGGATGTGAGCGGTCCCAGGCTTTGACTCTGTCCCAGCCTCCATTAAATTCACCCAATGTGCCGTCAGGGAGATATAGTGGCCCTGCCCGCCTGTGCTTGTCCACGTGTCGGTTGTTAAGTGGACCTTGGCAGTAACCGCGTTGGTGAGGGCGCGTACAATGTTGCGGGAGACGTGGTCGTGCAGGGCTTGGACGGCACATCGGGAAAAGTAGTGGCGACTGGGAACCGAGTAGCGCGGGGCCACCGCTGCCATCATGTTTTTGAAAGCCTCCGTTTCCACAAGCGTATACGGCAGCATCTCCAGGCTGATCAATTTGGCTATGTGCACGTTTAACGCTTGAGCGTGCGGGTGCGTGACGGCGTACTTGCGCTTGCGCTTAAACACTTGCGCTAGCGATGGCTGGACACTGCGCTGAGAGACATTGGTGGATGGGGCCGAGGACAGCGGAGGTGAGGATGTGGGTGCAGGCCATGAGACGGTAGTGCCTGTGTCCTGAGAGGGGGGTTGGATCTCAGTGGCAGGTTGGGGTACAGGGGGAGAGGCAGTGGTGCAAACCGGAGGCGGTGAACGGCCTTCGTCCCACCTTGTGGGGTGCTTGGCCATCATATGTCTGCGCAGGCTGGTGATGGTGAGGCTGGTGGTGGTGGCTCCCCGACTGATCTTGGCGCAACAAAGGTTGCACACCACTGTTCGTCGGTTGTCTGCACGCTCAGTGAAAAACTGCCAGACCTTTGAGCACCTCGGCCTCTGCAGGGTGGCATGGCGCGAGGGGGCGCTTTGGGAAACAGTTGGTGGATTATTCGGTCTGGCCCTGCCTCTACCCCTGGCCACCGCACTGGCTCTTCCAACCTGCCCTGCTGCTGCACTTGCCTCCCCCTCTGAAGACCTGTCCTCAGTAGGCTTAGCAAACCAGGTGGGGTCAGTCACCTCATCGTCCTGCTGCTCTTCCTCCGAATCCTCTGTGCGCTCCTCCCTCGGACTTACTCCAATTACTACTACCTGAGTGATAGACAACTGTGTCTCATCGTCATCGTCCTCCTCACCCACTGAAAGCTCTTGAGACAGTTGCCGGAAGTCCCCAGCCTCATCCCCCGGACCCCGGGAACTTTCCAAAGGTTGGGCATCGGTCACGACAAACTCCTCCGGTGGGAGAGGAACCATTGCTGCCCATTCTGGGCAGGGGCCCGGGAACAGTTCCTGGGAGTCTGCCTGCTCCTCAGAATGTGTCATTGTAATGGAGTGAGGAGGCTGGGAGGAAGGAGGAGCAGCAGCCAGAGGATTCAGAGTTGCAGCAGTGGACGGCGCAGAACTCTAGGTGGTCGATAGATTGCTGGATGCACTTTCTGCCATCCACGACAGGACCTGCTCACGCTGCTCATTTTCTAATAAAGGTCTACCGCGTGAACCCATTAATTGTGAGATGAATGTGGGGACGCCAGAAACGTGCCTTTCTCCTAATCCTGCAGCAGTCGGCTGCGATACACCTGGATCAGGAGCTCGGCCTGTGCCCACACGCTGACTTGGGCCTCCGCGTCCTCGCCCGCGTCCACGTCCTCTAGGCCTACCCCTACCCCTCAGCATGGTGTATTACCAGTAGTGCAGAAACAGAACGCTGTAATTAAATGTGCCGCTTATTGGCCTGTGGTTGGAGGCTGACTTCGCTTACGGATTGCACAGCAGAGCCAAGAAAGAATTTTGCGCAAGCCTGCTGTAACAGTTAGCTGGCTGCGTATTAATTAGGACAACTACCCCCAGCAGAGACGCAGTACACTCAGGACGGTCACAGGCAGCCCAAATAGATTTTTTTGTCCCAAATTTTTTGGAAAAGCCCACTGCCTATATAGACAGTATATGTCTTTCACCTTTTTCACTGTCCCTGCCTCAGCACTACTGGCCCCATACTATGTAAAATTACTGCAGACTGTTTCCCTCTAGACAGGATGACAGCAATGATGTAACGGGCATCGCAGAGCCAAGAAAGAATTTTGCGCAAGCCTGCTGTAACACTTAGCTGGCTGCGTATTAATTAGGACTACTACCCCCAGCAGAGACGCAGTACAGTCAGGACGGTCACAGGCAGCCCAAATAGATTTTTTTGTCCCAAATTTTTTGGGAAAAGCCCACTGCCTATATAGACAGTATATGTCTTTCACGTTTTTCACTGTCCCTGCCTCAGCACTACTGGCCCTATACTATGTAAAATTACTGCAGACTGAGGATGCAATGCTCTGCACGGCCGATATACAAAAAAAAAAAAAATGTGCAACACTGCAAAAAGCAGCCTCAACAGTACTGCACACGGTTAGATGTGGCCCTAAGAAGGACCGTTGGGGTTCTTGAAGCCTAAAATCACTCCTAACACTGTCCCTATAGCAGCTCCGCCATCAGCAGCACTTTCCCTGATCTCTGTCAGAATGCATCTGTGGCGAGCCGCGGGAGGGGCCGATTTATATACTCGGGTGACACCTGATCTCGCCAGCCACTCACTGCAGGGGGGTGGTATAGGGCTTGAACGTCGCAGGGGGAAGTTGTAATGCCTTCCCTGTCTTTCTATTGGCCAGAAAAGCGCGCTAACGTCTCAGAGATGAAAGTGAAAGTAACTCGAACATCGCGTGGTGCTCGCCTCTAGTAACGAGCATCTCGAACACGCTAATACTCGAACGAGTATCAAGCTCGGACGAGTACGTTCGCTCATCTCTACTGTAGATAGAAGATAACTTAAAATTCTGGGACAACCACTTTAACTTTAAATTCCTAAGTCAAAAACAGTTGAACCCAAGAGAAAAGTGACCTATTGTAGCCCTGATGTGCACACAGCCTCAGTGTGATAAAGTGTGTCTGATAAAGACAACCTTATTAGGATGGGCGCCCTCTGAGGCATCAGGACTGCAATATGTACCTTTTCTCTTGGGTTCCACTGTTTTTAACTTGTGAATTAGAAGTGGATTCCAGACTACTTATATCCAGTCTGTTTGATGTGAAATATCAGGGGATAGAAACATTTTTTTAAATAAATGTAAATAGGAAAAATGCTAAGAATTATGGTCTGGACTTAACTACAAACAAGATTTTTCATTGGAGGACATCTTTAAATTATGGTAAATAGAAATGGTTTAAACCATTCTCATTCACATTGTGCGGAACAAATCCAGAATCCACTGTTACGCCAACTGGACGCCAGATACTGGTGTCCCAGCTTGCCATTGCCTACGGAACAGAAGTACTGCAATGCAATATCACAGTGACCATAGCTGTTATGGTTCAAGTCCCCTATAGGGACATCAAAAGTGTAAAAATAATTTTAAAAAATACTTTTTTACGCATTTTCCCCTATTTGCATGAAAAAAAAAAGTTAAATTCCACATATTTGGTTTCATCAGATCCGTAACGATTAGAGATGAGCGAACGTACTCGTCCGAGCTTCATACTCGTTCGAGTATTAGCGTGTTCGGGATGCTCGTTACTCGTGACGAGTACCACGCGATGTTCGGGTTACTTTCACTTTCATCTCTGAGACGTTAGCGCGCTTTTCTGGCCAATTGAAAGACAGGGAAGGCATTACAACTTCCCCCTGCGACGTTCAAGCCGTATACCACCCCCCTGCAGTGAATGGCTGGCGAGATCAGGTGTCACCCGAGTATATAAATCGGCCCCTCCCGCGGCTCGCCTCAGATGCGTTGTGACATAGCTGAGGGACAGTGGTATCGTGTTGGAGCTGCTGTAGGGAGAGTGTTAGGAGTTAGTGTAGGCTTCAAGAACCCCAACGGTCCTTCTTAGGGCCACATCTAACCGTGTGCAGTAGTGTGGAGGCTGCTTTTAGCAGTGTTGCACTTTTTTTTTTTTTTGGTATATCGGCCGTGCAGAGCATTGCGCCCTGCAGTAATACTCCAGGGACAGAAGTGTGTAGGCAGGGCCAGAAGACATATTATTGATTAAATATACGCAGTGGTCCTTTTCGAAAAAATATTGGAAAAAAATCAATTTGGCCTGCCTGTCACTGTGCTCAGTGTTCTGGGTCCGTGTCTGCTGGGGTATTAGTTCTCCAAATAAATACGCAGCCAGCTAAGTGTTACAACAGGCTTGCGCCAAATTATTTTCTGGCTCTGAAATCACCGCTCTGTTGCAGTTAATAACAGTGCAACACTGCAGTTCCGTGACACAGTCCAGGGACAGAATTGTGTAGGCAGGGCCAGAAGACATATATTATAGATTGAATATACGCAGTGTGGTCCTTTTCAAAAAAATATTGGAAAAAAATTTATTTGGCCTGCCTGTCACTGTGCTCAGTGTTCTGGGTCCGTGTCTGCTGGGGGAAGTAGTTCTCCAAATAAATACGCAGCCAGCTAAGTGTTACAGCAGGCGTGCGCCAAATTATTTCCTGGGGTTCCGTAAACAAAGTCAGCCTCCAACCACAGGCCAATAAGCGGCACATTTAATTACAGCGTTCTGTTTCTGCACTACTGCTAATACACCATGCTGAGGGGTAGGGGTAGGCCTATAGGACGTGGACGCGGGCGAGGACGCGGAGGCCCAAGTCAGGGTGTGGGCACAGGCCGAGCCAGTGCGGTGGCCAGGGGTAGAGGCAGGGCCAGACCGAATAATCCACCAACTGGTTCCCAAAGCGCCCCCTCGCGCCATGCCACCCTGCAGAGGTCAAGGTGCTCTACGGTGTGGCAGTTTTTCACAGAGACGCCTGACGACCGACAAACAGTGGTGTGCAACCTTTGTCGCGCCAAGATCAGCTGGGGAGGCACCACCATCAGCATGCGCAGGCATATGATGGCCAAGCACCCCACAAGGTGGGACGATGCCCGTTCACCGCCTCCGGTTTGCACCACTGCCTCTCCCCCTGTGCCCCAACCTGCCACTGAGATCCAACCCCCCTCTGAGGACACAGGCAGTACCGTCTCCTGGCCTGCACCCACACCCTCACCTCCGCTGTCCTCGGCCCCATCCAGCAATGTCTCTCAGCGTAGCGTCCAGACGTCGCTAGCGCCACTGTTTGAGCGCAAGCGCAAGTACGACGCCACGCACCCGCACGCTCAAGCGTTAAACGTGCACATTGCAAAATTGATCAGCCTAGAGATGCTGCCGTATAGGCTTGTGGAAACGGAGGCTTTCAAAAGCATGATGGCGGCGGCGGCCCCGCGCTACTCGGTTCCCAGTCGCCACTACTTTTCCCGATATGCCGTCCCAGGCCTGCACGACCACGTCTCCCGCAACATTGTACGCGCCCTCACCAACGCGGTTACTGCCAAGGTCCACTTAACAACAGACACATGGACAAGCACAGGCGGGCAGGGCCACTATATCTCCCTGACGGCACATTGGGTGAATTTAGTGGAGGCTGGTACAGAGTCAGAGCCTGGGACCGCTCACGTCCTACCCACCCCCCGAATTGCGTGCCCCAGCTCGGTGGTGGTATCTGCGGGGGGTGTATGCTTCCTCCACTAAACCACCCTCCTCCTCCTCCTACGCAACCTCTGTCTCGCAATCAAGATGTGTCAGCAGCAGCAGCACGTTGCCAGCAGTCGGTGTCACGCGGCGTGGCAGCACAGCGGTGGGCAAGCGTCAGCAGGCCGTGCTGAAACTACTCAGCTTAGGAGAGAAGAGCCACACGGCCCACGAACTGCTGCAGGGTCTGACAGAGCAGACCGACCGCTGGCTTGCGCCGCTGAGCCTCCAACCGGGCATGGTCGTGTGTGACAACGGCCGTAACCTGGTGGCGGCTCTGCAGCTCAGCAGCCTCACGCACGTGCCATGCCTGGCCCATGTCTTTAATTTGGTGGTTCATCGCTTTCTGAAAAGCTACCCCCACTTGTCATACCTGCTCGGAAAGGTGCGCCAGCTCTGCGCACATTTCCGCAAATCCCACACGCACGCTGCCACCCT
The DNA here is from genome assembly GCF_035609145.1 of Eleutherodactylus coqui. Classification (NCBI taxonomy): domain Eukaryota; kingdom Metazoa; phylum Chordata; class Amphibia; order Anura; family Eleutherodactylidae; genus Eleutherodactylus; species Eleutherodactylus coqui. The sequence continues at coordinate 113,382,863 of NC_089846.1, read as the reverse complement.
GCGGACACTGCAACATCGGTTTAATCTGCCAGTGCACCGACTGCTGTGCGACGTGCCCACACAGTGGAACTCTACGCTCCACATGTTGGCCAGGCTCTATGAGCAGCGTAGAGCTATAGTGGAATACCAACTCCAACATTGGCGGCGCAGTGGGAGTCAGCCTCCTCAATTCTTTACAGAAGAGTGGGCCTGGTTGGCAGACATCTGCCAGGTCCTTGGAAACTTTGAGGAGTCTACCCAGATGGTGAGCGGGGATGCTGCAATCATTAGCGTCACCATTCCTCTGCTATGCCTCTTGAGAAGTTCCCTGCAAAGCATAAAGGCAGACGCTTTGGAATCAGAAACGGAGGCGGGGGAAGACAGTATGTCGCTGGATAGTCAGAGCAACCTCATGTCTATATCTCAGCGCGTTGAGGAGGAGGAGGGGGAGGAGCATGAGGAGGAGGGGGAAGAGACAGCTTGGCCCACTGCTGAGGGTACAGATGCAGCTTGCCTGTCATCCTTTCAGCGTGTATGGCCAGAGGAGAAGGAGGATCCTGAAAGTGATCTTCCGAGTGAGGAAAGCCATGTGTTGCGTACAGGTACCCTGGCACACATGGCTGACTTCATGTTAGGATGCCTTTCTCGCGTTACATGCATTCTGGCCACTACGGATTACTGGGTGTACACACTGCTCGATCCACGGTATAAGGAGAGCCTTTCCACTCTCATTCCCGAAGAGGAAAGGGGTTCGAGAGTGATGCTATACCACAGGGCGCTGGTGGACAAACTGATGGTAAACTTCCCATCCGACAGTGCTAGTGGCCGAAGGCGCATTTCCGCGGCCCAGGTAGCAGGGGAGGCGCAGAGATCAGGCAGCATGTACAGCGCAGGCAGGGGAACACTCTCTAAGGCCTTTGACAGCTTTATGGCTCCCCAGCAAGACTGTGTCACCGGTCCCCAGTCAAGGCTGAGTTGGCGGGAGCACTGTAAAAGGATGGTGAGGGAGTACGTAGCCGATTGCACGACCGTCCTCGTTGACGCCTCTGCCCCCTACAACTACTGGGTGTTGAAGCTGGACACGTGGCCTGAACTCGCGCTGTATGCCCTGGAGGTGCTTGCTTGTCCTGCGGCTAGCGTCTTGTCAGAGGGGGTGTTTAGTGTGGCTGGGGGAATCATCACAGATAAGCGTACCCGCCTGTCAACCGACAGTGCCGACCGGCTTACACTCATCAAGATGAACAAAGCCTGGATTTCCCCAGACTTCTCTTCTCCACCAGCGGACAGCAGCGATACCTAAACAATACGTAGGCTGCACCCGCGGATGGAAGCATCGTTCTCTATCACCATCCAAAACGGGGACCTTTTTGCTTCATCAATCTGTGTATAATATTCCTCCTCCTCCTCCTGCTCCTCCTCCTGAAACCTCACGTAATCACGCCGAACGGGCAATTTTTCTTAGGCCCACAAAGCTCAGTCATATAATTTTTCTAAACAATTTTTATACGTTTCAATGCTCATTAAAGCGTTGAAACTTTCACCTCAACCAATTTTTATTTTAACTGGGCTGCCTCCTGGCCTAGTTACCAATTAAGCCACATTAACCAAAGCCATTAATGAGTTTCACCTGCCCTCTCGGTTGGGCATGGGCAATTTTTCTCAGGTACATTAGTACTGTTGGTACACCACTTTTTGTGGGCCCTCGCCTACAGTGTAATCCAATTAATTTTTTGCCCACCTGCATTACAGCTGACATAACATCAGCTGTGATGGGCAATGCAATGGGATATTTTTATGTACCGCCGGTGGGTTTCAGGGAGCCACCCATGCTGTGGGTCCACAGGGAGTTGTAACTACATGTGTCAACTTCTAAAGAACCCCAGTCTGACTGGGGCATGCAGTGTGGGCCGAAGCCCACCTGCATTAAACATGACATTATTACCTCAGCTGTGATGGGCAATGCAATGGGATATTTTTATGTACCGCCGGTGGGTTCCAGGGAGCCACCCATGCTGTGGGTCCACAGGGAGTTGTAAATGCATCTGTGTCCACTTCTAAAGAACCCCAGTCGGACTGGGGCATGCAGTGTGGGCCGAAGCCCACCTGCATTTCATCTGACGTTAGCTCTGCTGTCCAGGGCACTGCAATGGGATACATTTATGTACAGCGGGTGAGTTCCAGGGAGCCACCCATGCTGTGGGTGCACACGGAATTCCCATTGCGGAGTTGTACCTGCCTGTGACTATTTATAAAAAACCCCGGTCTGACTGGGGCATGCAGACACCTTGACAGAATGAATAGTGTGTGGCACATGGGTTCCCCATTGCTATGCCCACGTCTGCAGCTCCTGATGGCGGTGGCACAGGATTATATTTCTCATTGCTTCTGTACAGCATTGTGGGCTATCGCCCCACCCCTTTTAAAGAGGGTCGCTGCCTAGCCGTGCCAACCCTCTGCAGTGTGTGCCTGCGGTTCCTCTGGCAGACGCACTTATAAATAGACATGAGGGTGGCGTGGCATGAGGGCAGCTGAAGGCTGCGCAGGGACAATTTGGTGTGCGCTGTGGACACTGGGTCGTGGGGGGGGGGGTTGGGCAGCATGTAACCCAGGAGAAGTGGCAGTGGAGTGTCATGCAGGCAGTGATTGTGCTTTGTTGGAGGTAGTGTGGTGCTTAGCTAAGGTATGCATTGCTAATGAGGGCTTTTCAGAAGTAAAAGTTGTTGGGGGGGGCACTCTTGCCGCTATTGTGGCTTAATAGTGGGACCTGTGAACTTGAGATGCAGCCCAACATGTAGCCCCTCGCCTGCCCTATCCGTTGCTGCGTCGTTCCCATCACTTTCTTGAATTGCCCCGATTTTCACAAATAAAAACCTTAGCGAGCATCGGCGATATACAAAAATGCTCGGGTCGCCCATTGACTTCAATGGGGTTCGTTATTCGAAACGAACCCTCGAGCATCGCGAAAAGTTCGTCTCGAGTAACGAGCACCCGAGCATTTTGGTGCTCGCTCATCTCTAGTAACGATCTGTACAAGAAATTGAACACACTATTTATCCTGCACGGGAAAACTGGAAAAACCTACAAAAAATTAAATACTTTTGGTACCATCATAATCGTACCAGTCCGCAGAAAAAAATGTATCATGTCATTTGTGGCACATAATTAGCGCTGTAATATAAACAATGGTAGAATTGATGTGTATTCTCCCCCTGCTCTTGAAAAAAAAATAATAGAGGTTTTACAATATATTAAATGTATCGAAAAATGGTACCAATAAAAACTACAGTTCGCCACGCAAAAAACAAGCCCTCATACGGCCATGTTGACAGGTAAATAAAAAAAGTTGTGGATTTTGCAAAGTGGAGATGAGAATTCCCCCAAAAATCGTGGCCAAAATAAGCCACGTCCCTAAGGGGTTAAATCTGCTACATGTCCATTTATGCTGTGGATTTTAAGCACAGATTTCAACCTTTGCAATGCAAAAGGTGGAAACTGCAGTATTTCTGCGCCAAAATCCATGACAAAAACCGTACTGGATTTGCTGTGGATTTTCTGCTATGGAGGATCCAACACATGTGGTCCTTGGAGAATCAATATAAATCTCTCTCTGGATCTAATCTGGAGTTGCCCAACAGACCCGAATATTTGGATATCAAATGAATCCCTATAGGCATAGGGACCAAAAGACAAAGGTCTTCTTTATTGAAGCGACCTTTAAGTTATTCCAGCTTTACTCCCCTAGGATGCTATATTATTGGGATATGGACTGTATTTGCTTCTGCAGCTAATGACCTCTCTGTAACATAACTCGTGGCATGCCCAGAAACATTCCCATTAATATCCTTGCTCTCTGTGACACACAAGCCTGGATTAGCACAGATTCCAGAACCCGTAACACCCACACACTGTCCAGATAATGATATATCCGTGTAACCACTTCACCCACCTGACTTTCATACTTCATACTCTCTGGAGCTCTTGTCAAAGCCGATGGGATTTTATCTAAAGACTTGAACTTCTCGGAACAGGATATGAGGTTATTATATCTGATTATGGGACTTATTATTGCATAAGAGCTAACTATTTCTTTGGCTGAGATACACGCAAGTCCTCTCCGTAACATTCTGCCTCTCGTTCAGCATTTATGTTTTAGCAGGAAGGAAATGTTTTCTGCTTACATTCAGACCAACCACCGTAAATGTAACAGATATAGGATACATCCACAATGTCATGGAATATAAAGTGTTAAGTTTCAGAATGCAATAAGTGTATGTTTCTTACCTTGTATTGGACTATTGACCCTTAAATAGAAGACTAAAACCTATGCTTTGTAGTGCCCGTAACTAGGATTTTAAGATAAGAAGTCAACAGACAAATTAAATAAGGCTAAGCTATGTTAACAGAGAAGACACACCGCTATAGCAGAACTATTGTCTAATGCAACAGCAATATCCTGACTTAAGTAATTTCTATGTCTGAGACGGGCCTTAAGAGCTTTGAGACTATTTGGTAGATGTCAATAAGCCTTATGATCAATCAGCTTTGTCACCTATGTAACACTAATCTTTGTACCAAGTAACTCTTGAATCCGCCTTCTTCTTTCTGTATAAGAGTTGGTTATGTTGATAATAAAGTAGAATTCATTGAGTTCTCATGGAGAAGTGTCTTGACATAACATGGAGTGATTTCATGCTATTGATAGATAATTGCTAGCAAATCTTCTCATCATGGGCTTCCATATGTACCAATTTGGCACCTGGCAACGAGGTCATCAGATCGGTACCGGTGTGGTCCAATAACAACGGAGACGGATTAATGCGATACAACTAAATGTTCTTCTGTCAGCACTTACAACATATATGTCTTTTTGTGTACATACAGATTTAGCAAAGTTTAACTTAAGTTGCACAGTTGCAGCAAACTTTAAGTCGACATTTAGCACAACACAAGCCATTGAAAAAGTTTCTTTAAAGTTTGCTGCAACTGTGCTTCAATCACGTTACTTGTTGGGTTAAACTTTGCTATATGTGTAAATACTGAATCCAGACTGCAACATCAACTCAGACTACATGAACTATAACCCGGGCCAGATTCTGAGAAGCAAGTCACCTCTTCCTGCAGGCTTGGACCTATTCCCCCTAATGGCATGTTCAATAGTACTTCTACAGTAGAGTTGAAAGAGTATCACCTTTTTCGAGTACCTGCTGGCTCATCCCTGAAGATTCGAGGGGGCTGCGGGGAGTTGCAGAGGGGATCCGGAGGGAGAGAGGGATCTCTCTCACTCTCCTCCCCGCTGCCGCCCAAATCTTCAGGGACGAGCCAGCAGGTGCTCGAAAAAGGCGATGCTCGCTCATCTCTATTCTACAGTCTACCTATCTACATTGTAGGAGAAATTAATGGTCCATGATCCAGGAAGTGTATCATTTCTCCTTAGGGAGAGCACCCTGAAGGCAATCCATGCGCCTCTGAGAAATGTATGCAAATGAAAAAAGGAACATTATCTCTACAGCACCATCTATTGGAAGGCAGAATTCCTGCAAGTCAATGTCAGACCTTAAAACAAGTCTTGCACCTAGAAGTCATGAGAAGACTTCCAACTTGCATAAATTTCCCAGAGGAGCATGCATGGCCTTATAAGCTTCCTCACACTTCTAGGTGCTCTCCGTAATGAGAAACCATACCCTTCCTGACCCCCATTGAAGCCTCTCACCCAGCCAAACCAGCAACCTACTGCAAACTGATGAGGGGGAAAAAAAATCCTGTCTGTGTATGGTTTATCTTTTCCTTCTGGAGATGACTATCTTTGGCTTATGTTCCCAATTGTTCTTCCACGGCTTGTTGAAAGGTCTGATGTTCACTCGCTGGCTTGCTGCCTTCCAATATGTGGTACAGTAGAGGCATTGTTCCATCTTCCCATTTGAATGATCCATAAAACATATTAAAATCAGTATAACTATAATAGGCGCCAAGTGTCCCAGATTTAGCAGGATTGTTGGGCAGTTGGGCTTAGTCCAACTTTCTTGTGGTTCCTTCAGCACATTGCATGGGATTCATTAATCACCAATCCAGTGTAGTCGTGAAATGCCCGCATTTAATGGCAGACAACAGAGGTTAGGGCAGAAACGGAGCAGTAAATCACAGTGTCTGCAGTGAAGAAGAGCTATGCTATAGACAATGCTGTGGGAACAATGGAAGGTGTCAAGATTAATAAGCACTTTTTATTTGCTATAAGGCAATGTGACTATTATAGCTAAGACATTTATGGATGATTCACTCCGGCTGCGACTATTATAAGGACACCGTGGAGAAGATATAGGAACACTCTGGATTCAACTTTTATAGGGACTGGGACATTAATTTGGGCTTCTCTAATTCTATTCCAGGGACATTAGGTCTAATTAGAAATCTCATTCAGTACAATATGCCATCTGGATGTGAGTATAATAACCGCAGAGTGTGAATGGAGCCTGGTAATGATAGATTTCCTCCTGTCAGTTATAATGTGCCAAGATTTGTTATCAAGAAATGAACTTTGTCTGAACTTCTGGGAAAAGTCAGGTGAATAGATTGTCCTTCATGTTATTAGTGAAATTCTCCAGTAGTTATGTATAAATCTTGTAAGACGAGGCATTATAATGGGAGGACTTAATGTGCCGTGACAGCATTGCCATCCCTGCCTGGGAACTTGTTATATTGAAAGAGAAGTATTTGCACACAAGGTGAAAGAATAAAACTGTCATGCAGAATTAGCTTTACTAGAAAGGATGCAACTGGAAATTAGTCATAAACGTTTCAGCATCTCAGGGAAGGATGGAGGCAGCAAGAACCGACTTTCCCATTGTCTGCTGTTACTAAGCGGCAGTGATGGGCAGCATACAGACCACACAGGAGTCTTCTACATCATTGTCACTTCTAACATGTAAAAGCTTCTGGCGCTGCGCAAAAGTTATAGGCAGGTGTGGAAAAATGCTGCAAAGCAGGAATACTCTCAGAAATAGAAGTGGTAATAGTTTTTTTTGTCAATTAACAAAATACAAAGTGACTGAACAAAAGAAAAAAAAAGAATATTTGGTGTGATTGCCCTTTACCTTCACAACAGCATCAGTTCTTGTGGGTACACTTGCACACAGTTTTTAAAGGAACTCGGCAGAGAGGGTGTTCCAAACATCTTGGAGAAGTAACCCCTGACCTTCTTAGGATGTAGTTTGCTCAAATCCTTCTGTAATCCCTGACAAACTGGATGAGATCAGGGATCTGTGGGGCCAAATCATCACTTTCAGGACTCCCTGTTCTTCTTTACCCCGAAGATGGTTATTAATGACATTGCTGGATATTTGGGGTTGTCCTGCTGCAGAATGAATTTGGAGTCAATCAGATGCCTTCTATTTTTGAAATTGTTTTTTTACTTTGCAGCATTTTTTCCACACCTGCCTAAAACTTTTACACAGTAATAGAAAACTGAACTAACCTGGAGGAAGTCCATATGGAAGGGATTGTCCAATTTTAAACTATTGATGGCCTATCTTTAGTAAAGGTCAGCAACAGTAGATCAGAGGGGGTCCATCGCCTGGAACCTTTGCTAATCAGGTGATCTACAGGCTGGTGCACCGAGCTGGTTTGTGATTTTCCATTTATTTTGATGGAAGCTTGGCTTGCAATACCAAGCCTGGCCACTGCAGTAGGAATGGAGCTGTCTGCTTCCTGCAGAAATGGGCTCAGTGCACAAGTCCAGATAACAGCTGATCAGCAGGGGTGCCTGGCAATGAACCCTTGGTAACGACTGCTGTACACCTATCCTGAGCATAGACCATCAATAGTTTACAACTGGACAACGCCTTTAACAAAGAGAGGAGAACGGTGCCATGCAAAAGAAAATGAATTTCCAATGACAGAAAAAATCTTTACTTGGCCATTAATGAATGGAGTGAAGGATGCGCATGCATGCTGCCACTTAGTTCATTTTGATGACATCATACAGAGGGCTGAGCTCTTGTACTTGTCAATTTTTGGGATTGCCATTAAAATGAATGGAGCACTGATCCGCATGAGTGTCCTCCGCTTCTATCATGGGTCCCCCTTCTCAGGATTGGTAGGTGTCCCAGACACCTACCGATCATACAATTTGGCAGGCGTACCACCACAGTCAGACTCTTGTGCTAGGTTTAACTCAAACATTATATCTTATTTTTCCCTATTGATGTCAAAATCTCAAGTGCTTTCTGGTATTGCATCATTGTTAACCAGTCAAAAGCCCAATAATCTAGACTATAGGTAAAGATAAACCGCGCTCCAATATGTAGGGCACCGAGGTAGATGGAAGTAAATCTCACCTGGTATAGTTCAACTCGCGGCACAAGTAGGAACATTTTGGTAGCGGCATCCCCCTCTGTACGGATGATGCAGAATCTCCGTGTACAACCAAAGCAATTGGGGAATAAGGAGAACCACGGCGAGCGTAGACAATCGAAACACTTGGGCAGTCAGGAAAGCAGTTGGGCAATATTTATTCAGGCAGGGTGTTTTAGCATTGAACCAATGCCTTCCTCTGGCCAGAGACGGTGTGTCGACTGCCTAAACCTGCCGCAGTCCTCCTTATTCTCCAACTGGCTGAAAACCTCAACCGTCACGTCTCAAATAAAAAATAATCCATTGTTTTTCATTAATATGAATCTGTACAGAACCATGGAAATAAGGGAAAAAAGCAAAAAATAATTGTGTTTATTGGCAGGAAAGCGTCCGCTAATGGAATAGAGCATCAAGAGTAAAACGAGAACCAACGTAAATATACAAAGTGTTAGAACAAACAGTATGCAGAGTACAAAGGAACGCAGACAAATGTCACGCGGCATCACCTATTGCAAAACCTTCGCTATTATGTAAGAGTTGGATACATTAATCTGCTAGGAAGGAATGTAAAGCATTCTCCGCCGACGCACATCAAGTAGCTCTCTAAGTGACAGATTCCCAGCATTCACCGCCACAGAGGGTATAGCTGCAAACCTTTGAGAGTCATTTTAAGGGACATACGGTGTCTTTGCCGCAGTAATTATTTAGCGGGCCGCCGCGGGCGGAGGGGAGGGGGGAGGAAAGAACTGGAAGGGTTTAGCAAAAATAATGATTAACTAGGTTAAACTATCTAGAATAAGTCTGAACTAGAAAGAGGACTCATCAATCAATGTACTGGTATCCAGATATAGCCCTGTGAATACCGTTAGCAGTTATCACCAGGGAAAGCGCAGGCCGCCTGCTGCGGGGGGAATGTGATATAACTGCCTATCCATCCAGGAGAGGCTCCGACTTAGTATCTCACTGCTTTGGCTCATAGAGGGGGACTCTGAGCAGAGGACCCCACTCTACAGGGCATATGGAGAGATGTAGTCTTCGCAAGGCAAGGCATTCCCCTCATGAACATACATGCTCCACGGTTGCAAGACGCCTACTTTTTTCAGTGTTTTTAAATGCCTGTAATAAAAGTCATTAGAGATGAGCGAGCACGCTCGTTTAAGGCTGATACTCGAGCGAGCATTGGTCTTCTTGAGTAACTGATTACTCGTCCAAGTACCATGCAGGGGGGCGGCAGGGGGGAGCGGGAGGGGGTGGGGGCGAGCGGGGGGTAGAGAGAGAGAGATCTCTCACTCTCCCCCTTGCTTCCCCCGCATGGTGCGGGGACGAGTAATCAGTTACTCGAGAAGACCGATGCTCGCTCGAGCATCAGCCTTAAACGAGCGTGCTCGCTCATCTCTAAAAGTCATGCATTTTAAACATTTTTCTTTGCATTTTTTGTGGGTAATTTTTTTTAATTTTATTTATTTTGTAACAGACATTTTTCTGGTGTTTTTCAAGTCCTATTGAGAAGTCTGTGGGAAGAATGCCTGAAAAGTGCCCAAAACATGCTGTGTAAAGAAACTTAGCCCCAAGCACAACACAAAAAATGGCACAAACCAAGTTCCATATGGGTGCTTTCACACGGGCTGGAATTACGCCGCAGGACGCAGCCAAATCCACAGCTGTGGGATTCCACTCCAAAATCCACAGCAATAAATGCAGATTTTGATGCAGAATTGCAGGCAGGTTTTAAGCCATTTTCAGTTCTGCATAAAAATTCTCAGGAAGGCTGCGGATTTTCATGCGGCATTTTCTGTGACTTGCGGTACGTCATGTGACCTGTTCTGTCTATGTGAAAGGTCCATTACACACTGGAATCCGCACTTTAATCTGCTACTGCACATTCCACATCAAAACCCACAAATTGCATTATGGATTTTGATGCAAAATGGTCAGCAGTATTAACGCATTTACAATTCCGTATTAAAATCCACACAGATCTGTGCGGATTTAGGTGCAGAATTTACTGCGACTTGCGTCCTGCGGGCTAATTCTGTCCGTGTGAAGGCACCCTTAGTAGACTTTTCAATATTTTACCTTATGCTTTAAGGTAACATCTGGTCACAGTGCTTTTTTACTTAAAAAAAGCAGAGTGAAGAACACTGATAAGAACATGTGTAAGGCCAGTTTAAGGTGAGCTTATTTTTAGTCCATATTTGGCCTATTTTGAGGACCGTAATAATAATAATCTTTATTTGTATAGCGCCAACATATTCCGCAGCACTTACATAGACAGGGGGAATACAGAAAGACAAAAGTACAAACATTACAGAACCACGGTTACATAGTAATCAGTTGATGGAAGCAATAGGGGTGAGGGTCCTGCTCCAACGAGTTTACATACTACAAGTAATGGGGGGATACAGAAGGTAAAGGGCTGGAGATGTGCAGAGTATGGCGAGGTGGAGAGTGAGGGATTCTATACACACAGACAATGGTCAGACATTTAGCCGTGTGATGGCTGAATCAGTGTGACTGCAGAGGGCGGTTGATGGTGGCTAGCAGGGATTGCAGTCAGTAGGTCAGGAAGCATGTTATCAGGAGGAGTACAGAGGGGTTTGTTTAGGGAATGTGGTATGCCTCCCTGAAGAGGTGCGTTTTTAGAGCACGCCTGAAGTTCTGCGAGTCCTGGATCGCCTGGGTATCCTTTGGTAGTGCGTTCCAGAGGACCGGTGCTGCTCTGGAGAAGTCTTGGAGGTGGGAATGAGAAGTTTGAATTAGAGGGGCGCTCAGTTTGGTTTAGTTAGCAGAGCGGAGAGCCCGGGCTGGGTGATGGATTGAGATGAGGGAGGCAATGTAGGAGGGGCGCTGCACTGTGGAGGGCTTTGTGGATGAAGGTAGCGAGTTTAAATTGAATTCTGTATTTAATGGGCAGCCAGTGCAGTCACTGGCACAGGGCAGAGGCGTCCGAGTAGCGGCTGGACAGGAAGATGAGCCTGGCTGCGGCATTAAGGATGGATTGGAGGGGGCAGAGTCTGGAGCAGGGGAGGCCGAACAGCAACGAGTTGCAGTAATTGAGCAACTCGTTGCTGAGAGTGGATGAGGGCAATAGTGAGCGTTTTTAGCGTGTCTGCGGTGAGAAAAGAGCGGATTCTTGCGATGTTCTTGAGGTGCAGCTGACATGCTCGGGCGAGAGATTGGATGTAGGAGGTAAAGGAGAGATCGGAGTCGAATATGACACCAAGGCAGCGGGCATGCTGGGAGTTATGGTGGCGTCACACACTGAGATGGAGATGTCAGGATGAGGTTGGTTAGTGGAGGGTGGAAATACCAGTAAGTCAGTTTTATAGAGGTTTAGTTTTAGGTAGAGAGAAGACATAGTGTTAGAGACAGCGGACAGACAGTCAGTGATGTTTTGGAGGAAAGGTGCAGAGATGTCATGAGAAGAGGTGTATAGCTCGGTGTCGTCAGTGTACAGGTGGTATTGGAGGCCAAATCTCCTGATGGTTTGTCCAATAGGGGCTGTGAAGATAAAGAAAAGGAGGGGGCCGAGGACCGAGCCCTGGGGGACCGCAACAGCAGGGGGAAGAGGAGGGGAGGTAGAGCCAGCAAAGGAGATGCTGAAAGAGCGGTCAGATAGGTAGGAGGAGAACCAGGAGAGGGCAGTGTCCTTTAGGCCGATGGAGCGAAGCATACTGAGGAGGAGTTTGGGGTCAACAGTGTCGAATGCTGCGGAGAGGTGGAGGAGGATCAGTAGGGAGTAATCGCCCCTCGATTTGGCTGTCAGGAGGTCCTTTGATACCCTTGTAAGGGCAGTTTCTGTTGAGTGTAGGGGGCGGAAGCCAGACTGTAGGGGGTCGAGGAGAGAGTTCTCTAATAGATAGCTTACAAGGCGGGAGTAAACTAGGCGTTCTAGTAGTTGGGAGATGAAGGGGAGATTAGAAATGGAATACTGAGCTAATGTAAGTGCAATATGCAATGCACTGCGTACAATCTGATTAGGTTTGTGGAATTTTACAGCAGAAAAAATGTGTTACAAATTCAACAAATAAAAAAAAAAAGCCACTAAAAACGCTTGTAAAAAACACAATGAAAAACACTAGAAACTTGCGGTATTTGACCATTATGTACGCACCCAGGGTACCTACGCGCGTTACTGCTGCTCTAGAACATGTAAACAGATAAAATTCGGGGGTCATGCATTCACTCTCATTCGGAGAGGACTGTGAGTAACGGCCGTTCATTGTATTTCGAATTTTCGTGTGTCTCTGACAGAATTACAGGTACTTATTGTAATAGTTTTCTCCCGTTTTTACTAAAACGCGCTTTTAAAATCGTTCTTTTTTCATTATGATATTATTATATATCTATTCAAATCTGAATACAATGCATTATAAATTGTATTTCATACTATGGACCAAATGTTAGGCAGATATACCACGCATCGGCGTACAAATAGACGGCCATTAGTCTTTTTTTTACAACATTGCGAGTTTAGCTGCGTATATTATTTATTACAAAAACAATAAAATGATTCCAAAGAAACCAACCAAAGACGGCTTTTCTTGAGACAGTTGAGTGAAGAGTTTGCAGGTCCAATAATGGAAAATCGTTCTGAAAATCAGCAAGTTATCAGAAATTCTGAAACCAAATTGGCAGTTGTTTTGTCGATCGATTTCCATGGTTTCACTACCTTTGATGTCTCATTCACAGTTAGATCGAACTGGTCGAAAAGTTCTGGTTGGTTCTTGCGAAAAGTTCTGGTTGGTTCTTGCGAAAAGTTCTGGTTGGTTCTTGCCACGTTTGCTATCAACAAACTATCAGAAAACGACGAAAAACAAGAAAATCTCGTGCGAATTGTAGTAAACCTGTGTGCGACGACCACGCCGTAACTGCGACAAAATGTATCCTCTGCGAAAATGTTGCTACTCAATAAGTATGTAATTAGTAATTATAAATAAATAATTGAAATAAGTTATATATGTATACTCGCTCATCTCAGAAAGCTAAAAATTCACTCATAATATAAAAATACTCATGGGCCCCGGGGTACCCTGGGTGCGAATGGGGGGCGTTATTTTCAACTCCATTTTTTTTAATGATTACATGCTTTAAAAATTCTGGTAAAACAATATTTCCATCAAAAAAAGGTCAAATCGTGAGGATCTAAAGCTGCTTGAAGAAATCTTTGCACAAACAAGAGAAAAAGCATCAATAAGCGGCTATGGGTACCCGGGTGCGGACATAAGGCTTAAAAAGACTGTGTGTATTAATGTGGCTTCAAGTAGTCTGAAGACTCTTTAATGGATTCTTCACATGGCCATATGTGCAACTATGTTCGCCACTATGAAATGTAATTACGCATGAACAGGTTTTTATTTCTCCAAGTATTAAAACTCTACTCAATTTGGGGGTCGGCCGTTACCAACAGCGCTGTGAATTTCAAAGAGGCACTAATGGAGGGCAAAAGGGAGAAACATATCAAGAGGAAAGAACATCAAGCCAACCCTTGTCAGGGCCGTCTTCCATTTGGAAACCGATGTCCCCACTGCAAAAGAACCTGCGGATCAAGAATAGGTCTCCATAGTCACTACAGACCAACCGCAAAGACGCCATACTTAGAGGGCAATCCTACTCGGCCACGAGTGATTGCCTATGATAGGGCACAGGTTTCAATAAAACAGCAGGAAGATAAGTCACGCCCTATGTTCCCCACACATAGTTAATACTAGACAAGAATAGCCCATGCACTGTACAAGGTCTGTGGATAACGGACAGCGCATGGTGGTTGTCCGTGTGCTGCCCAATGCAAGTTGCCCCGGAGTCTCTCAAATACGACTGTCTGAATATAGCCTAAAGATATGTTAACCAGAGACAAGTTGCGGAGCTCTGTGATGGCGCCCACAAGAGGAATTCAGGGTGGAAAATTCTGCCATGTGTAGATGGTCTCATACTGCCATTTAATCAAACCGTACGTTTAGGGTACATCCACACACCTACAGTACCAGAAACATTCCATTGCAGATTTTATTACAAATTGTACTAGGGTATCATCACACATTGCAATTAAATGCACTAAAATCTGCATGTGAAGTTTGGTGCAGATTTTCACTCACTTCGTCGCAATAAATGCATTCAATATTGAAGATCCACAGCATTTCTCTGTTGTGCTGCTGATTTTTCCTGTGCAAGTAAATGGGCTTTATTAAAAACCACTTACATTGAACTGCATATTGCTACGGAATTTCGGCTTGCATCTCTATAACATGTAATAGAAAAATAATCGATAAGGAGCGCCATTGGATACATTAGAGGTATAAAAAATATTATGGATTGGACTCACCTGGTGTAACAGAGTTACCTTTAGTGCAGGGTGTTCTGGTACATCCTATATCCTGGTAAGGCTATAAATACATATGCACTGGTCCATTAAGACATCGACTTGGGAAAGCGTCAATGGGAAACCGAAGATATTTTATCGGAGGGGATAGCAAACACAATAGTATAGGTAAAATCCTATAAAAAAAAAACCAGAGCTCCAGATTATACATTTAGTTTGTAGATGGTGAAGAACTTACTTTGCAGGGGTGCCTCTGAGGAGTGCACCCCTAATCCAGTACCGCCTGAATAACCTTGTATGGTCAGGTGGAGTGCGAGGTGATGTTGGACTTCACACATTTCAAAAATAAGTTCTTTTATTCACATATAGATGCAACGCATTTCGGCTAACAGATAGCCCGCCTCCTCCGGCGTGGGGTATTGGCGCCAGCTCTTTTATAGGATTTTACCTATACTATTGTGTTTGCTATAACATGTAATAGTGTAGCACTCAAGAAAGGTGTTCCAGGCCCCTCTTAAACTCTTTTATTGAATTCACCATCACTTCAAAATCATCCATTTGGTTGCTAATTTTAAGGACCTTTTACAAGGAATGAAATTTGCAGCTAAATTTGCTGTCATGCAAGTGAAGAAGAGATCCTCTGTAAGTAGAGATAGTATTAACAGTCCTGTGAAGTGAAGATACAAAACTTCTATTGCACCACACAGTATACTATATCAGTACAGGTATTATTTCTCCATATTACGCATGCACTTTGCTCTAGTTATATTAGTAAAGGTCAGTTGGACTCCTTTTACTCCTATTATAAGCCCCACTCCCCTCCTTCCCATAATAGATCCAGAGCCTCAGAATACACCCCCAAGTCCTCTTTAACACATAAGAAACCCAGCCCTCTACTATGACGCTCTGCCCTGTAAAGCAAGAATATAGTTTGAAAACTTCCAGCAGGACTCGCCTCTAGAGCTTGTCACCTTGGTACAACCTCCAGCCCTTCATAGTTTTGGCAGCTGGAATGCATAAACTGTATTGATTTTTGGGATCGCCTTTTATCACGCTGACAGCGGCAGTAAACACTTTAGGAAGCAGCACAGCTCCGAGGTAAGACCGATCATGAACATGTGCTGAAACTATATAAGACGATAGAATAGACAGATGTAGCCGCACCAAGTTAGACAGATGTGGCAGAACTATGATGTTGCACAACTTCTGATAATATTACAATTTATCTGTTGTTTAGATACAATGTATACACAAATCAGTCACTAAATGTCATGTTTAGCTCTGCTACATCCGTACACACTAAAAGTTTGTTTGAAACCAGATTTTAGTTTTTGGTAAATTCTTATTTACAAACAGTATCAACCAGTTGTTACAATATCATTTATACGATGTGACAAGAACAGAATGTAGTCCTGCAGAGATTCCGGCCTTCATGCACTCTCTAGTAGCTGTCACATTTTTGGCATTCATAAATGAATGTGAAGTATTGATTTACATCTGCAGACCTGCGGGAAATGAAATGTTCTTTCATTGATTTCACAGCCCTGTTGGAAATCATTGTTCATTGAGGTTAAGTAGTAAACGTAGATTTTTGACACTAAAAAGTAAACTCTCAGTGGGAAAAAAATGGCAACAGGAATAATTTAGAGCTCTTAGGTCAGTGGGAATCCTGACCCTCCAGCAACTGTGTCACTTAGTCTGTAAGAAGGAGCTTCTCACTAGAACTACAGAATGCAGGGGTTGGGGCTGTCACTGTTTATTGATAGGGGATACATTGTAGATGTTTTCTCAGCTGTTACTTTATATTCAAAACTAAATTTGCATCTAAGGTTCAGAAAGTGTTTGTGTACAGATGTAGAAACTGTTATCATAATTGTCGTCATGGTAACTCCATTTGCAACATTGTAGCAGAAGTACAGTAAAGCTATGTGTAGCATAAACTAATAGTGCTCATACATAGAGCAAGTACTGAGCAGTCCGGGGATGTACTTTTTATACTTACCCAGCTGCCCATTCCGTGCTGCCACCTGTAGATGTCAGCGTGCGGACAGCGCAATTTACTCATCTCCATAAGCCGTATCAGCGCACTCCCACAGAGAAAAATGTATATGCACCAGTACAGACTGCAAAATTTAGTCTGTTGCACCTTCCGCACGCCAACTTTAAGGGTTTACAGTACAGGAAAGGGAAGCCGGGTAAGTATAAAAGACAAAAAATGATATGTGTGTGAGAACAAGAAGGCATATTAAAAACACTTAGGGAAAAAAAGTATAAAAAAATTAGTTACAAAAATGTATTATCGGTATATATAAACAATCACAGACCAATTAAAATCATTTAAAAAACATGAAATAGTATCATAAGGGCAACAGAACCACTTTTATAATAAAGAGTAATTCCCATACACCGTAACCCCCCAAAAAAGACAGCAGCTCTGGAAGAGTATTAACCCCTGAGTGAGAAAGCCTGTTTGCGCCTTAATGACCAACTAATTTTTCATCGCATTCCAGGATCCATGACTTTTTTTAATTTTTTCGTTGACATAGCCATATGAGGGTTTGTTTTTGCCAGACAAGTTGTATTTTTTTAATGGCATCACTTATGGGTACATATAATGTATTGTATAATTTCTATAATTTTTTTTAGGGGGATTGGGGAAAAAAGAGAAATTCTGCCATTTGTTCTTTGGATTTCATTTTTACAGCGTTCAGTGTGCAAAATAAATACTATGATAACATAATGATCAGCACGATTCCAGCAGTACCAAGTTTATATTGCTTTCTTATGATTTGCTACTTTTGTACACAAAAAAACACTTCTTTATAAAGATCTTGTTTTGCCGCATTCCAATAGCCATATTTAATTTTTTTTTTCCTTTGGTGGATCTAGTCTTCATTTATCCAATTTTTGGGAATATATAACATTTTAATTACTTTTTATTCAATTTTCTTTCTAGAGGCAAGAGTTTAAAAATCTGCAATTCTGTCAGGTTTTTTATTTCATTTTTTAAGGCATTCACCCTGCAGTATAAATAATATGTTAAATTGATTCTGTAGCTGGCAGATCTGGAGGCTATATTCAAGCTTCTGGGTACCATAGTAAACCACTGAGACACCGTGATCACAACAGGTAAGAGAATTAGCCCCCTCCCTCTGTCAGCATTTTACATGCCACGGTCACACTGGGGTTAAAAAGCGGGAATCAGAGGTATCTCTAGTTCCCCTTGTTTGAGCAGATGCACCTGCTCTCCCTGGCACAAGAAACCTGTACCAGGCTTCTGTTGCAGCCACCATAAAAAGATGGCACATCAGAATAAAGCCCCTAAACGTCTTCTTCAAAAACTGTATGGGTGGTCGTCAAGGGGTTAAATATACAGCCCCATGCACATATTATGCACACATATACAAAATATTTCCAATAAGGAGATAGAAATTACTCGTATTATACAAACCCAATTCCAAAAAAGTTGGAATGATCTCTAAAATGTAAAAAATACAATGGTTTGGAAATCTCATCTAACCATACTTCATTCACAATAGAACAGGGGTCCCCAACTCCAGTCCTCAGGGACCACCAACAGGTTATGTTTTCAGGATATCCTATGGTAAGAACACCTGTGGCAATGTCTGAGGCCCGACAATAATGACATCACCTGTGCAATACTGAGGAAATCCTGAAGACATGACTTGTTGGCGGTCCCTGAGGACTGGAGTTGGGGAACCCTGCAATAGAACATGGAACACATATCAGAAGGGGAAGGGAGACAATTTTCCATTACATTAAAAAAAAAAACTCATTTACAAGTTAATGGCAGCAACGCATCTCACAAAATGTGGTACAGGGCCTTGTCTACCATTGTGTAGTATCATCTCTTCTGTCTACAATAGTCTGTAAACTTCTGGGAAGTAAGGAGACCAATTGCTGGAGTTTTGGGAGATAATGTTGTCCCATTCATTGCTGGAGTTTTTATTTCATAATGAGGCAAATGTTTTCTATCGGTGAAAGGTCTGGACTGCAGGTGGTTGTCTGGATGGGAGCATATGTTGTTTTATAGCCTCTATATACTATCAGCATTGATCGTGCCTTTCAAGTTGTGTAAGCTGCCCATGCCATATGCACTAATGCAATCCCATACCATCAGAGATGCACGCTTTTGAGCTGCGCCCTGATAACAAGCTGAATAGTCCCTCTACTCTTGAGTCCGCAGGACGCGGCATCCGTGGTTTCCAAATAGAATTTCAAATTTTGATTCATCTGACTACAGAACAGTTTTCCATTTTCCTTCAGTCCATTTTAAAAGAGCTTTAGCCCTGAGAAGACATCAGTGTTTCTGGATTGTGTTGATATGTGGCTTCTTATTTGAAGTTTTAACTTGCATTTGTGGATTGCACAATGAACTATATTCACAGACAATAACCTCTGGAAGTATTCCTGAGCCCATATAGTGGTTTGCATTACAGAATCATGCCTGTGTTTAATGCAGTGATGCCTGAGTGCCAGCAGATCTCAAGCAGATTGGGGAACCTCTGACCATCTTTGCTCCTGAGAGACTCTGTCTCTCTAATATGCCCTTTTTATACAGTCATGAGACCTAGTAGAAAATTAATCCTCTGGCTGTCTTTCATTAATAACACATTTCCAGCCTTTCGTTAACCCTGTCCTAACGCTTGTGAGATGTGTTGCTGCCAACTATTTCTGAGTGAATTTTCTTACATTTTCTCACTTCTACCTTTTGATTTGTATTCTATGTTCTACTGTGAATAAAATATGGTTATATGAGATTTCTATATCTCATAGCAATCTTTTTTTATATATTTCATTACAGTTTACACAGCATCCCAACATTTTTGGAATTGGGGTTGTAAATAACCCAATATAAAGGATATATATACAGTTTGAAGTGAATGCAAGTAGGAGGCCGGAAGAGATCTCCGGCGTGCTTTACCTTCCTTCATTAAATGACTGTCGCTTCTGTATGAAAGCATAGTGATCCTGTCTAAAACCCACCCTTAGGGTATGTTCACATGTAGCGGAAATGCTGAGAATTTTCCTCAGCAGAGGTTCCACTGCAAATTTCACAGCATGGATTTTGACTCAGATTCAGCTTCAGGTCCGCAGCTGATTTCAACCTGCCCATAACACCTCTCTCACCTCCTCATACTACTTGCTGCCGGTACCAAGAGCGCAGAGCACACCGTCACACCGTGCTTGCATTTTTCCCCAGTGACAGGTAGCCCGCTTCTGCATCAGCTGTCCGGCAGTGGCACTCAGTGAGCTCTTGATACTGGCAGCACTTAGTATTCGGAAGTGGGAAGAGTGTTATGTTCAGGCTGAACTCAGCTGCAGACCGGGAGCTGAATGCGAGTCACAATCTGCACCAATAGTGTAGCTTGTGATTCAGAAATGCTGTGGAATTTGCAGTGGAATCTCTGCTGCGGAAAATCCATGTCATTTCCACTACACGTGAACAAACCCTTAGAAAGTAAAAACAGTAAATCATTGCAAGGTACAACTTTTCTAATGTTTGCACTAGTTTTCATGTACAAAATGTACAATCTTGTGCATGTATATTTATATGTACCTCTAGGATCAGAAACAAAACACCCACAATGATTGCCGGGTTTTATCAGAAGCTCTAATGGGAGTCACTTATACTAGCACTGCACTAATGAAAGAATGGACGGGCAAAAGTTCCTTTACCCACTTGGTTGACTTCGGCCTTAATTATAATCCTTATCATGGAGCAGACCCAGGTTTTTGTTAATCTCCAGAAAAGAACGCTTGATTCCGTTACGTCTGCAAAGGACGTGCTGGACCAGCACCTGCAGACATGCACAATAATTGCTCACAGTGAGGCCAAAACAAACTGACAAATAATAAACAGGAAGTCTTTCCCTAAACACCTAACAATCGAGGGAGAGGGCCCTGCCTGACACGGCAGACTGAGCGCGTCGATAGATGCGGGCCTGCACTCGTTCCTAGGGCCTAAGTAACCCTACTTGGCCAAACTGATAAGGGACAAAGTAAAATAAAACACAGAACTTAGCTTTAGTAGAATAAGCCGCAGCACACAGAGCCATCCGGGGTAAGGAACAGTAGACACCACGCTGTCCACGGGAGCCACTAACTGTCAGCTCAGACAGTGAGCAAATTACATTTTACAGCCCCTTAGTTTCCTATTCATCCCAGCTAAATAGCTGTCGAATCATCCACAGATGTGAGCACATTGTGTCACACCTACTAAGCTAAAAGGTGCAGAACCACGTCTAAAACCCGCACCGGATTCCGTCAATGCGGCAGCGATCCAGCCCTGCTGCAACAGATTCCTAGTATCCAGCCTCTTGAGAAAATGGGTCTAATTTATCATCAGGGGACTTTTTGCTCCCTAGAATTTGATTTACTGATTTACAAAGTCAGTAGGAAGAATTTGTGAACTCATTGGACGCAGGATTCTGGTCCTAAAAAGCTGCAATGTTCACAAAGGCAGGTTTTTGCACCAAAAATTGCACATAATTAGCACATAACTTTGAACCAATTTAAAATTAAAAAAGCAAAGCTCCTAGAACTTAAGGCTGGATTCACATGAACGTATATCGGCTTGGTTTTCACGCCGAGCCGATATACGTTGTCCTCATGTGCAGGTGGGGGGGGGATGGAAGAGCCAGGAGCAGGAACTGAGCCCCCCCCCCCTACTCTCTGCCTCCTCTTCACCCCCCCTCCGCCCCTCTGCACTATTTGCAATGAAAGGAGGCGGGACGGGGCAGGGCTAAGTTCCGATAATTAGCCTCGCCCCTGTCCCACCTCTCCCCATTGCAAATAGTGCAGAGGGGCGGAGAGGGGGCGGGAGCTCAGTTACTGCTCCTGGCTTTTCCATCCCCCCCGCCCCCCCTCTGGCACACAAGGACGACGTATATCGGCTCGGAGTGAAAACCGAGCCGATATACGTTCGTGTGAATGCACCCTAAGAGTGAACGAGTAGAGAGTCCTCCCTCTTCAGAGGTCACCGCTAAATGCTCTTGAACTTATTCTGCATTGCGAGCTGATGATTCACTGCATATATTTTCCCTCTTGGAAATATAAAGACATAAATATTCGATTCTCTCTCCATTTATGTTAACAAATTTTTTTTAAAAATGAAGAGAAAATAATTAAGCTTCGGAGTGAAAATAAATCATCACCTCAAACCCAACCTGTCAATTTCACGCACATTACGATGTGGATTAGTTACACAGTGTTTATTAGAGCGGGATCTATTACAGCAGGATGGGGGTAAAGTAGTCCTCCGGGGGTCGCTGCTTTATGAATGAACACAATCTTGTTTCATTTGTAATGATTATGGAATTTTAAGGCTTTATTGTTATCAACTGAGTTGTGTTACATTTTAATTCAAGTTGTAATTCTCATGTGATGAAGAATAAGCGTAAATAGCTTCAAAGTAATGACTGTATCCCTGCAGGAGCGGAGCACATAAGAGGAGGATGAAAATATCTTCCTTGGAGGGATATTTGCCTTGAAAGAAATACCTTTACAGCAACAAAAACTGTGATACTTTTATCAGTAAAAGTGCTTTCATCCGACATGAGCGCAACCTGAAGGGTTCTGGGAAATCAGATGTTCATAGAAGGGATATAAACTCACTTGTAAGGGTAGGGATCAATCACAGAATAAAAGTGCTGTAACCAAGTGGGGATGACTGAACAAGGGGCTTTACTTGCAGGTCACTTGTCACGGTGATGGCTGATGTTCCCCTCCAGTATTACTGTTTGGGATGTGTCACTCCCCAATCATACAATGTATACGTGTAGGGGGCGATGGGGAGATGCACTGGGGCTGGTCTCTGCTAACGGGTGTAGGCGTTGTGATGGCAGTGTTACCCCAATAAAGTCCAGAAAGTCAGGGGAGGAAGGAATTAACACAAGTTCAACATCTGAGCAGGGGGTTGGACCCGATGACCCTGGAGGACCCTTCCAACTCTACCATTCTATGATCTAGTATATGAAGGCATAGTCCTTAAAAGGAACCTGTCACGTCCACATAGCACCACAAACTAAGTTATGATGCTGTTGGGGGCTGTGACAGGGAGTCGGGTGAGGACTGGATCATCGGAGCGGCTGATGATAAAAAATGTACCACCCGCCTCCTTGTCACATCCCCTAACAGTACCATAACTTAGTTTATGGTGCTGTGGGGATGTGACAGGTTCCCTTTAATAAATAATAAAAATCTTATACAGGCTTTTAACACTCTGTGCTATCAATCCCATAAAGCATCAGCACAACATTACATGAGCAGCTACAGTCTGTACCATCTCTGTCTGCTGGGAGGACACTGTAATTATTATTAACTTCTATATTCATCTAAATAAACTACAGAACATAATTATACAGTCTGGAGAATGAGCTACTGTACATCACGAATGGAAAAAATAATTTCACCGGACTGGCTCTTTAAATATGAAGATTGTGTCTAAAATGTGAAAGCTTTGTTGTACTCCTTAACCAGGTTCCATGGTGCATTTTAACTCCATTATTAATAAGCTTTGAGAAGTGATTTTTTTTTAAATGAGGAAAATTGGCCTATTCCTCATTGGGTTTTTTTTGCCTTCCTCTGGATCAACATTGGGGTGGGGGTGGGGTTGGGGGGTAATAGGCTGAACTAGATGGACATGTGTCTTTTTTTAGCCTGAGGGTGCATTCACACGAACGTATATCGGCTCGGGTTTTACGCCGAGCCGATATACGTTGTCCTCGGGTGCAGGGGGGGGAGGATGGAAGAGCCAAGTGCAGGAACTGAGCTCCAGCCCCCCTCTCTGCCTCCTCTCCGCCCCTCTGCACTATTTGCAATGAGAGGAGGCGGGACGGGGGCGGGGCTAAAGGTGTGGAATTAGCCCCGCCCCTGTCCCGCCTCTCCCCATTGCAAATAGTGCAGAGGGGCGGAGAGGAGGCAGAGAGGGGGCGGGAGCACAGTTCCTGGCCCTGGCTCTTCCATCCTCCCCCCCCCCCTGCACACGAGGACAACGTATATTGGCTCGTCGTAAAACCCGAGCCGATATATGTTCGTGTGAATGCACCCTAACACAGTATGTTACTATGTTACCCCAAAAAGAATTGTCAGAAATTTTACTTTTCTAGATGAAAAAGAAAACAAACTTGTGCCAGCAGCACCAGCAATGTACCCACTCAGGGTTGGGCATCAGAATGCAAGAGGGAAGTCCAAACCTAAATTCCCACAGAAGATCCACACAGAGAAGAAGAAGCTCTGGCATGCAGGGGTGCTATAGAAGATGAAGTTTTATTGCCCCATCACAGGAAAATACAGCAACGTTTCGGACGTTAGGCCTTTCTCAAGCTTTCTCAACGGCCGAAACGTCGCTATATTTGTCTGTGATGGGGCAATAAAACTTCGAGTTTTACTTTTTGGGACTCTTCATATGGTAGGCTTATGTCCATCTCAAACCAAATACTTGGTATATTCAATAGTTTATTGTAGAGAGATTGTGCAGACGTTGCAAAATGTAACTATTTCTGACAAGTTTGCTTAGACATGATACAAGCCCCCAAGGCCCTTTGCTATGACAACGCATCGTTAACTGAGCTACTACTCAGTAAATGTATTTGTGTTCTCCTTCCTCCATGTTGGACAGTACAGCCACGATTGTGTCCATCAGAGCCCTGATTTTAGCCAAACAGACAAAATTTAAAAAAAAAAATCTTTGTACTTCAAGCAATGAATACATATTCAAGAGTACAGCAGGGAAGTGTCAGTCATAGACTTCACAACTGCTTTCAGTCTGGTAGGGAGGCAGGCATGCTGGGCTAATGAATGCTGTCACATCAAGTCATACAGTCTGCGGTGCTTCTGGAAGAACTCACAGAACTGGAAGAGAGACTGCAGAGTCTTAGGAGTAACCTAAACCAGACATCGGAAATATGTGCATCGAAGGACAGTAAAAAAGCACCATCACTGCAATGCATTCGCTGTCAATTCCATCACTGAGGGATCTTTGCAATGACAATTATATGTGTTTGTTCAGAATTGTACATCTATACAGTGAGTCCATGGACTACTTGTACAGGGTCACTGGTCCCCACCCGCTGTTTGCTGAGTGACAGCTCTCTCTCCTTTTGTGTATAGAGAGAGAGCTATCACTCTAGGAGATGCGGATGGGGAGAAGCTGCCGGTGCGGTCTGCCTCCGTGACTTGGAGCTCCGAGTCAAACTTCAAAGTGTATTTATTCTGTAACATTGCGGCGTTCAGAATAAAACACTTACGGGGCAACAGGCATCCCTGTCCTGGGTTAATGCAGCTCGTGGTTCGGGCATCATGAACCTGATGACAGAATCCCTTTAAATGGAACCATAACATCAGGACCTTGGAGTGTATGCTAGCTGGGGTACCCTGACCCTTTCTGATGGCCATTCAATGATTTAATCCAGCCATGAAGAGGTATAGAGGGAGCCACATACATATGTGACTCTCAATTCTGAAATTTAACCCTTTCCAATCCACTGTCTGACGTCTGAAGACATTCTGATTGAAGCCTGTACAGCTCCAATGTCGGAAGACGTCCGGCAGGGTATTCTTACTGTACATTAGTGGCCGCTCTGTTGTCGGGGGCCTCTCCAGCATGTCCCATATCGCAGTACTGGCTCTAGCCAGTAAGTGGCAACATTCTATAATGGCAGAAAGAAAAGGCCCCATAGAATACCCTGAATCCAAAATTGGATTGCAAAGGGTTAAGGTAGTTGCTGGACTGACTGTCCGCCTAAATTCCTAAATTCCATAGGTTTCAGTGGAAAGCGCCCTGGGTATGCATCGGCACTTTTTCTATATCTAGCTGCAATAATAGGCCTGGTTGGGTACAAGTCACACAGGTAGAAGGAGGCTCCTCTAACCTTAATCAGGTTGTGAAAAACATAATATACTCTCAATATACTTACATTTCAAGTTCTATTTCATTACCCAAACTATGACCCTCCACTACTCTTACCTAATAATGTAACTTTACAGAGATTTGCTGCATGCCATTTAAAACACTGTATATTCACATGGGGCGGATTGGTTGCAGAAATTTCAGCAACTGTCCCGCTGATTGGAATAGGTCTTCATGTGATTGCTGCCAAAATATTCCCATTTGGGGGTAGAAATTTCTGCAGCAAATCTGACATACTTAACTATATCCTTAGAATTCTGCCAGATGCTCCTTATCTACAGACTTCATACAGAGTTATTATAAACTAGGAGATATATCCGTGCGTTGGACGGTAATTTTATGAATAGCAGTCCTAGAACATACAAAGTGGGCCACAAAAATGAGCCCGGCACCACACTCTTCTGAAAGCTGGACTGTGATTGGTTGCTATTTCTTGTACTGCTCAGGTAAAATGAAAGCTGCGCTGTGATTGGTTGCTGTGGGCAACACTGACAGTCTTACTGTTAGATAGTTTTGCTAAATGAGACCCAAAAAGTTTTATTCTGCCATAGTCATCACTGGGGGGAAATGTGACAAAATAGCTGTCAACAAATCCACAAGATCATTTTGTGTCCTTAATTTTCATATCTTCCCCCCATTTTCACAATGAAGTCAGAAGTGAGCTCAATAGGCGACTATTAAACAGATAGATTGGCCGTGCAGGTCATGACGATGGGGAAATTCTTCCTTGGCCTCAACATTCCACGTACTTTAAGTATTGTGATTTTTTTCTCTAGGGGAGTGTTATTCTCTGGGGAAGCGTTAAAGACGGTCGACATGCCACCCTTACTACTTACCATTCTAGACTTTGCTGTTCCTCAGTTATTCCTCCTAGAAAGGTATGAATAAATTAACAATGGGGTGTTACCTTCTTAAAGGCAATGGAAACTTTTCTACATGAAAAATCAATACACACATATCTTGCTAAGTCTCTACAGAACAAAAATTCTGTACTTTTCTGTGTTTCTGCATTGAGTTTTCCTTCTCATGCATTCAAAAAACCTCATACTTAGTTTACAAGCTCTCCTACATTCAAGTTTCTGGCTCTACTTTCAGAGGTTGTGTAGCTTAACAATGCCCACTCAATACCACACAGATATCTCTCCTTTCATCTCATCCTTTCTGAGTAGTTGCTGGCCCCATGCCCCCTCCCTGCCAATATAAGTTCCTGATCCCCTTCACTGTCCACCAGCACTTACATTTCATCCTCTGTAACAATAGTTTTCTCTGCTCTGCTCTTTGTCCTCCTAATCTGACAGGGGAGCCAAATAACTCCTCAGTTTACTCTCACTGACAGATGTTGTTAAGATTTCAGTCCTCCAGCCTGCAGCGCCTCGGAAAACAATACAAGCACAGAAATCAAACAATCAGAAATGTTTAATGAAAACCAGTTACAAAAAGTCTGCACTTCTAAAAACACATTGATTAGAAAAAAGTGCGAAAGGTGTACACAACCTTAAAATGGCTATGTCTCTACACAGAGAGCACTGATTGGACAATGCTGCTTGCGTAGAGACTTGACTAGCAAAATGGTAACTCTCAGTTGCCAATTTAGTCATAAATTTCTAGGCAGAACAACAGAAGAACAGCACGGTTTGCAAGAAGATGTTCCAAAATGGGGAATAAGATCTATGAAAATTGACATACAGATTTAAAAAACCTGGCAAGTCCTCTTTAAAAAACATTTATGAGACTCGAAAAAAGTCTGCTTTTTTTTTTTTTTTTTTTAAACTGAGGCTACTAATCACCGTAAGCCGTCTCGGATATTCCAACTCAGCTATATTCATTTGAAGGTGTAAAATCTGAGATGAACCACAGGCAGAGTGGTGCTGTTATTCTTAGTGAAATGCAACCCTTTAACCCCTTAAGGACCAGGCTGTTTTCTACCTTAAGGACCAGACACTTTTTAGGGATTTTACCCATGTGGCGGTTTTACTGCTCTATTTTTTTTCCTTTAGCTACCAAAATTTTTTTTGCTGCATGTTTTTTTCTGTGACATATAGGACAATTTTTTTATATCTTTTTCACTGATTTTTTTTTCCGTTTTTTAGTTTTATTGTGGGTAAAAAGCTAAAAAAAATAATTTTTTAACATTTATAATTTTTTTTAAATTATTTTTATATTTACACTAAAATAAAGTATAGGAATGGGTTCCTCTATTTGTTTCGGACATTTTGATATAAAAAAACCTGGCAAGTCCTCTTTAAAAAACATTTATGAGACTCGAAAAAAGTCTGCTTTTTTTTTTTAAACTGAGGCTACTAATCACCGTAAGCCGTCTCGGATATTCCAACTCAGCTATATTCATTTGAAGGTGTAAAATCTGAGATGAACCACAGGCAGAGTGGTGCTGTTATTCTTAGTGAAATGCAACCCTTTAACCCCTTAAGGACCAGGCTGTTTTGTACCTTAAGGCCCAGACACTTTTTAGGGATTTTACCCATGTGGCGGTTTTACTGCTCTATTTTTTTTCCTTTAGCTACCAAAATTTTTTTTGCTGCATGTTTTTTTCTGTGACATATAGGACAATTTTTTTATATCTTTTTCACTGATTTTTTTTTCCGTTTTTTAGTTTTATTGTGGGTAAAAAGCTAAAAAAAATAATTTTTTAACATTTATAATTTTTTTTTAATTATTTTTATATTTACACTAAAATAAAGTATGGGAATGGGTTCCTCTATTTGTTTCGGACATTTTGATATATAGTATATATGGTTTTAGTTTACAGGGCGCATACGGCGATGGTTTTTGTTGGCATCTGCTTTGTGTTACTTTCTTTCTTTTGTATGCATTGTTGTTTTATTCTGTTGTTTTGTTTTACTTATGTATGTAATTGTGTTTTTTACTATCTGTGTCCCCCATGACGTCATGTAAGACCTTTGGGGGACATTCACATTTTTTTTCCTTTATTTGACACTTTCCCACTGTAGCTAGGGCGTCCATAGGGAGCCCCAGTTACAGGGGAAAGCAACCCTTGTGGGGACATTAGTCACCTGCAGAGCTGCCAGGGTCTAGTCTGACCCTCCAGCTCTGCAGTAGCAGGGAATCCCAGGAGGTCACATGACCCCCCGAGGCTCCCGTAGTGAAAGTACATGTTACTTTCACTTTCCCCACTGTATATCGGGGAAGCAGAAGGCAGGAAGGGCTAAAAACCCCTCCTGCCTTCTGCTCCAGGTTATCAGCTGTCACTAACAGCTGATAACTCGTTCCTGCCTCTAACTGATTGCAGAGGCAGGAGACTTAGAGCACCGCCGTAATTTTACTATCGGAGGTGCTCTAAGCCCAGGACCAGCCGCCGTAAATTTACTGTGGCTGGTCCTAAACGGGTTAAATTCTGATACACAGTAAACTTGCTACATGGAACTCTATCTGTTATCTGCTCATGGACTTGGACCTGGAATGTTTTAGTTGGGTATAAGCAAATGTATTTTATAGACCATATTTTTGTTGGACTTCAGTTTTTTGTTAGCATGATGATTAATGACAATGCAATCTTCTTGATTCCATGACCTGCTCTCCAACCACCCACCAACATGTCTGTTCTAGTTAAATATGATAAATAGTGTATTATGTAATCCAATAATGAATTAAATGGCAACTTAGACCGATAGCAATCGTCTTCTCCATTACTTAAATGTTTTAATTACAAAAGTGATTTCCAGTTTACTGTTGAGCGGTTTCATTTGTGCCTCACATGACTGCATCTAGGAGAACTATGTGGCATTACACACCATACCATACAATTCCCAGAGGAGCATAAATGGTCTTATAAGTCTCCTCACAACTTCTAGGTGCTCTCCTGAAGAAGAAACAATACTCTTCCTGACCCACATCTATAGGCCTCTCACAAGCCAAGCCAGAAACCTACTGCACACTGATGAGGGGCAATCACCCTGAAACAGCTGTCTGTGTATGGTTATTCTGGCTTTAGCTTACAATTCCCAGTCATTGTTATAAGGGTTGACTTACAGAAATGCTGGCTTCCAATAGGTGGTGCTACAAAGGGAATTGTTCAATCTTCCCATTTGCATATTTCCCAAAAGAGCATGGATGGGTTTATAAGTTTCCTCACACCTTCTAGGTGCTCTGCATAAGGAGAAACGACACCCTTCCTGACCCAGACCATACCATGATATACCCTAATTACAAATCTAATGGTAACATTCTGCTTACTTGCAGTTTACTTTTTTCCAAGTGGTGAAAAGAAACCAAATACTATAAGATACAACATCCTCCAATCCTCATGTTGGAGTCTCCTACAAGTTAGAGAAGGAATCATTAAGGGAGTGGGTCATGGACTTGACTTTAGTTTCATTTACTCGATGTAAGTATGAAGGAAATAATCTATTTTATTTTAAGGGCGGCTTTACATGGGATGACTGTCGGGTGCAGCTGTCACAACCAGAGGCGTAACTTGAAGCTTCTGGGCCCCAATGCAAAACTTGTAACAGGGCCCCCAGCTATAATGCTTTATACATAGTACTGGGTTCCCTATATGGAGAAGAGAGGCCTTATGGGCCCCCTAAGGCTCCTGGGCCCGGGTGCAACCGCATCCCCTGCACCCTCTATAGTTACGCCCCTGGTCACAACTACTAGCACTCCTGTGCTTTCAACACAGAAGCAACAGTCATTCAGTGAATGGAGATCTCTTCCGGCCCCCCGCCTCCAATCAATGCAAATAGACAATTGTTAAAAAGATGAGCGACTGTCTTGCTGAGAACTCGCTTACTAGTCACTTTGTTTCAGCTCACCGAAATGAAACGATTAGCGAGTATTGAGTGATTTCTTGCTCAGTACCCTGTCAGGTCTCACATTTACATGGGACAACTATTGCAGAAAATTACTCGTTTGAGCAATTTTTCAGCTAATAGTTGCCCTGTGTAAAGCCACCCTAAATGTGCATATTTAATTAGTATTAGTAAAAAAAAATGGGAGTGGCCTCATTGGGGGCATATACTTCCTTCCTGTATGGCAAATAGGGCAGTAAAGCATAAAGCAGATGCTTTATGGCAGCTGCAATTAATAAAAGTTAATGGAATATCATACAGTTTTACAGTGTCAAGCAAGTAATTGAGTAAAGGGCCATTTACACTGGAAGCTTATCATTCAGAATTGTTGAATTCCGGCGCCCTCATGGGAATGTGAGCGATAGTCATCCCGCGTAAATGCATGGGACGACTGAATTAGAGTTGTTCAGTTTCAAATACAGAAAACCCTTTAAAAGGGAACCTGTTCACTGCTATCTCACCCTTAGAACTGACTCCATTGACCAGCAGGGGATGAAAAGTCAATCCCTTCTAATGCCATCCTTTTGCTAATGAGACCACGTATCTTTGAAATTAGGTTCCAAAGTTGTTGTGCACTGTATGAAGATCAGCAGAGAAGAGTCATCTTCATCTAGGCAAGAAGAGTCATGTTCATCCATTATTCATGGGCTACAGAGCTAACCATGCCCACTTTCTCTTTATAGACACCTATCAAGAGAAAGGAGACATGAGAGCTCAGCAGCTTGTGAATGAGGATGATTCTCCTTGGCCAGATGACTCTTCTCTACCATTTTGCATATACTGCGAGATAGCACTGGAACCTAATTACAGAAGTATTTGGACCCATTTGGAAAATAATAGGTGATTAGAAATGATTGTATTCATCCCTTCCAAGTCAGTGAAGTCAGTTTTAGGGGTCAGATGGTGTGTGCACAGAGCCTGTATGGCCCAGCACAGAGTGCCTACAGCTCCGTACTACGATAATGATATTATTGATGTCATAACAATGTATTATGGGACAACTAGGACAGTAACCAATTTTGTACAAGTTCTGTTAATTTATGTTAGGCTCGCATTACCATTTTTCTTTTCTGTTGTTTGGCTCCATCTTCATAGTCAACCAGAAGTGCCGGACTGGGATGGCGCCCTACAGACACCATTTGTTATAATGGGGTCCATTTGGCTGTTTCCTTCTGCATTCAACGTTGGATCTGTGCTGAAGCCTCCGATACTGAAGTGCACTCAGTCTTATTGTCACATAGTTATCATACAATGTATAACAAAGCAGTATTATTATCATCGGCACATCCATTATACAGCGCTCGTACCTCAGATTATATTGTATTATTTACCAGTGTTACAATAAACCAGTCTTTTAGTATACATATAATTTGGGTTCTGCTATAGAAATGCAAGATAATGGTTCTTCGATAAACAATTCTAAAGTAATTTAACATTTCAACTTTCAGAGTATAAGACATGGCATCACCGGTCAGACATCTGAAAAATCAGGATTACTGGCAGCTGAAAAACGAATGCAAAAAAGATGGAAGATTATTTGAGGATCCAGAATTCCCAGCAACAAACAAATCCTTGTTCTACAGCAGAGCGCCTCCACATAGTATAGAGTGGAAACGCCCAGCGGTAAGTGGCTTGTATACAGTAAAATAGATAGCTTAAAAAGTGTTCACCCGCTAAAGACAGTTATCCAACTGTTGGGACCCGAGCGGTCCCAAGAACAGTGCACCCTGAGTGCTAAATATGAATTAACTTGACTTCTTTGGAGTAGAGGGAGAAGAATTCACTTGGTTATCTCTCTCTGTTCCATAGAAGTAGTGGTGATGAATGTGGACCATTTACATGGAGAGGGGTCCTATTCCCAGGATCCATTAGACTCGCAAAAGGAAATTGAGCGCCTCAAACTGCCTAGAATTGTATTGAGATAAAACACTTAAATTACAAAGTACTCAATTACAAAGCATTGTGCTACAGCTGAGATGGAATGTAGAGGAAGTGGGGTGGGTGACCGCCCAGGGTACCTACCACTTGTAACTGCGATTCAGAAGTGTCATTTTATTGAATACATAAATATGTACAAAGATCTGACATACATCATGGTTTTGTCATGGATTTTTGCTGCAAAACCCAGAAATGTGTGCAGGACATGTTATTGTAGAAGGACCTATACAGTT